>NC_031775.1:1055718-1058158 GCF_001522545.3 Parus major | reverse complement strand
ACACAACACCCACCACCATTCACCTGGACACAACACCCACCCCCACCTGGACACAACACCCACCATCACCTGGACACAACACCCACCACCACCCACATGGCAGCCGGTTCCTGAGCCGGGGCATCCACCCGAGGATGGAGCGCTCCAGCTGCAGGGCATCTCCTGCTGCTCCTCACCACCACACTCAGAAGAGGACAGCCCTTTCCCCCTGGCTGGACTCCAGCATCGAAGGAGTCAGGGAAGCCAGGAGCTGCTGTGGCCACGGTGGTGATTCCCTGCTCCGTGGCTTTTTTTCAGCTGATCCAGAAGGAGCTGGAGGACGAGGAGGGGGAGCGCAGCCCCAGCCAGGGCAGCCTGCGCTTCCGACACAAGCAGCCGGTGGAGCTGAAGGGTCCCGACGGCATCCACGTGGTGCACGGCAGCACGGGCACGCTGCTGGCCTCCGACCTCAACAGCCTGCCCGAGGACGACCAGAAGGTGCTGGGTCGCTCGCTGGAGACTCTGACCGCCGACTGCGGGGGCTACAGCGACCACAACGCCCGCACCGAGTCGGCCAAGTCCACCCCCCTGCACAAGATGCGGGAGGTGATCATGGAGAGCCCTCTGGAGATCACCGAGTTATGACGAGCGGCGGGGCCGCTGCTGCTCCTCTAGGCAAGCCGGGGCCGGCGGGGATGAAGCACAGACCGGGGGGGCCGCGGTGGGGGCCAGGGGCAGCCCGAGACCAGGGTGCTCGGCCCCCTCTTCCCCTGCAGGAGTCCAGGCTGCCCGGTGCGCATCGCTCCGGCAGCCTCGGAGAGCTTGGCCCCGGGAGAGGGCTCTCAGGACCAGAATGCTTTTACTCGCCTGTCATTTATCCATGAAACCATTAAATTTTTTTTATTTTTCTTATTAAAAAAAAAAAAAAAAGTTTTTTTTTTTCATTTATCCATGAAACCATTAAATTTTTTTTATTTTTCTTATTAAAAAAAAAAAAAAAAGTTTTTTTTTTTAAAAAAAAAAAAAAAAAAAAAAAAAAAAAAAAAAAAAAAAAAAAAAAAAAAAAAAAAAAAAAGAAAAGCTAAATGAATCTGATGAGTCCAGACTGTGGACGGGGCAGGGGAAGGTGCAGTGAGGATGAGGATGATGTGCTGCCACAGCATCCCCAGGCACAGGCTGGGGACAAGCAGCTGTCACACCTTGACCACGAGCATGGGGAGGGCCAGGGGAGCATGGGACAGAGACCGAATCCTTTTGGCATTAACGTCACTTTTCCAATAAGGAAAGACCCAAAAAATAAAAAAGAAAAAAAAACCCCAACCCAAAGACATTCCTCCATTTCGCTGGCTTTACCAGAACTTTTTGCTATGTCAAAAAAGAGAGAGAGTAACTGGGGCTTCTGGATGTGGAGTGCTCGTGCGTGTCTTTTGTTGCCCTTTTCTTTCCCCTTCTCTCTTGCGTTTGGGTTTGTCTGTTCGGGGGCTTTGTTTCCAGTCGTAACCTTGTGGAGAGTTTCGGGCACGGTCTGTTACGGGACTCAGAAATACACTGTCTATGGCTTTGGGTAACCTGTCTGTCGTCCTTCCTCCCCACATCCACCCAGCCCAAACCCCCTTTGGAAGAGGACACCCTCTTTTAACGCACCCCTCATCACGAACGCCACCCTGGGTGTTGCTGCACCTCTGGTTTTGGGGGATGCACGCAGAGTTCTCTGGGTTGAGCCATGCTCCCACTGCAGCCCCCAGCCCAAGGAGGAAGGACACAAGCAGCCAGGCTCACGGGAAGAGTTTATTTGTGATGGGAGGCTCCCAGGCACGCTCAGGGCCAGGCACTGCGGGCATCCCCCCAATACGGCAGGGAGGGACGGGCTGGCCCCCCGCTGCCCTCCGCTGGGTCAGCACAGGATTCCCAGCAGGGACGGGGCTGGAAAGGGAATCCTTGCACCCAAACTCATTTGTTTTATGTTCAGGTGAGGCTGCTGCCAGCCAGGAACGCAGGTCCGGCGTTTGGGCAGCAGAACCCAGCCCAGCCCACAGGGACAGATCCACGTAGAGGGATCTGGGCCTTACGAGTGGTTCAGGGTGGGATGGAGAGGTAGAGAAGGGACTGGGGACGGAGACAGAGGTGGGAACAGAGATTGGGGATGTTGAAGTCACCCTGAGAGATGTCAAGGCTGAATCCCTAGTCCTGAAAACGTTAACGAGTCCCTTAACCTGTTTTGGAAATCCAAGCCCCAGGAGTGGAAGAGGAAGCGGCCAAGGCCACCGGGGTTCCCCGCAGCCCCGATGGGGCCGGTTGGCTCCTGCCTTTGCCGTCTGTGAGTGCAGGCACGTCCCAAGGGAAGGGAGCCAGGATCCGAAACAAACGGCAGAGCAAGTCCAGCCAGCTGGGAAGATGGCTCCTAGTTCCACACGTGACGCCGGCAGTGTGCGACAGCCTGCGGGAGAAATGGGGCAGGATG
>NC_031775.1:971116-1054878 GCF_001522545.3 Parus major | reverse complement strand
TACACTGCACTCGACCGCCGTGGCCATGTTCTTGCACCAGTACTGCGGGCCCCAGACACAGGGGGCCGAGCCCAGGAGATCCTCCTTGCCTGAGTCGCAGGCTCTGATTTTCTGCGTCGCAAAGGAAAAGGGTGGGAGGGGGGAGGAAGAAAACCTCCACGAGGAGCCTCTGACCCCCCTGGCCCTCTCCCAGCCCACAGGCTTGGGCCAAGGATGCCCATCTTGCTTGATGAGGACACTTACAGTGCAGACGAAGGTGGGGTCCATCATCTGCACGAAGAGCCGCACGGCCGCCGGCTCGTACTGCAACACGAGCGCCTGGCACTGGGAGGGAGGGAGAGAGGGGTGAGGCCGGCGGGTCCCCCCGGGTGTCCCCTCCGGGCTGGGGGTGTCCCCCCGAGCTCACCTTGCTGGTGAGCGGCATGGGCAGCATGGCGCAGCCTTTCTCCAGCACCTCGCCCAGCTCCTCCAGCGTCTCGTTCTTGAGCAGCTCGTTGTCGAAGTAGGTGATGAGGATCTGGCACACGTTGCAGAAGGCGCCGGCGCTCACCGCCAGCCGCTCCAGGGATTCGGCCCCTGCGGGACACGGCCATCAGCGCCCAGCGGAGGGGACAGGGGCTGGCCGGGCTGTGGCTGCCAGCTCACCGGGCCGGGTGTCCCCACCGCGGGGACAGCAGCGCAGCATGGCACACACGGCCGCGGGGTCGGTGGCCTCCAGCAGCATGATCACCACGGCTTTGCCGTAGGAGTTGACGAAGTCCTTGCACTGCCCGATGACGCCGTGGGGCAGCATGTAACACACCTTCTCGATGTCGTTCACCAGCTGCTCCTGCCGGCACAAGGCACAAGAGGGAGGCGGCGGCTCCTGGCTGTCCCCGCCTGCCCCTGTCCCGGTCCCCTCCCCGGCAGCGCCGGGGCTCACCTCTGTCACGTTGTTCTCCAGGAGGCTCTCCACCGTCTTCACGGTGAACTGGCACACGTCGCACAGAGGAGCCTTCCCCACCCTGTCCTGTCGGGACAAGGGGGTGGGACGCATGCCGAGCCCCCCCAGAGCCACCCTCATCCTATTCCTCCCTCATCCCCTTCCTAAGGCATTCCCCACCTTGGATAAATGGAGGTGCTTGACGAAATAAAGTTTAAAGAAATGAGGCTCCCCCTCCGCAGCGTTTGGATATTAAGGAGCAGGGCAGAGCCGAGGGGGTCCCCACTTACCCCCAGCATGCTCAGGACCTGCATCACCTTCTCTGTGAGCAGCGTGTGCAGGGGCAGTGCCGAGCTGGAGGCACAGAGTCCCAGCTGGCCACACAGCTCCATCGGGGCCTGGGGAGGGACACATCCCAATTTAGGGGGCTTTGGCCCCAGGGAGGGGAATTTCAGCGCAGCGGGGCATGGATCTCACTTACCTCAGCCTGCTACCGATGGAGGGGCCAGAAAGTAGCAAGGGAAAATAATAAAAAAAAAAAAAAATTAAAAAAAAATTTATATATATATATAATTGCAGCAGTTTCAAGGCAGAGAGAGGGTGGGGGGGGGACACCATTTAATATTTTGTAGGAATATTAGGCAGTGAGTTTAACTAAAAACAAAAAAGGGAGCATTTTCTGAGAGCTCCCAGCTGGCAGCCAGTGACCCCTGGCAGTCCCCGGGAGCCCTCAGGCTCTTACCACGTAGCGCAGCAGCCGGGCAGCCGTGTCCGTGTACTCGGCCAGGGAGAGCTTGCACTGCGGGAGGGAGACACAGCGTCAGGACCCGACAGCACACACCCCTCCCTGGGCAGGCGTCCCCAAGAGATGCTCCCGTCCAGGAGGAGAAGGGAGCCCATCCCTGGAAGTGTCCCAGAGCACTTTGGAGCAGTCTGGTGTGGTGGAAGGGGTCCCTGCCCGTGGCGGGGGGGTGGAGAGAGATTGTTTTTAAGGCCCCTTCCCTGCTGGCCGCCTCACCCTCTGTGCCAGGTCGGGTGTCAGGGTCTCGCACACCCTCTTGGCGTGGCCCACCAGCGCCCAGGTGAAGGCAGTGTTGGTCCCCAGCTGCTGCTGCACAGCTGTCACCAGCTGCAGGCAGTCCCCACACACTTCTTCCGTCTCCTGCAGGACAGCAAGGGCAGGGACACGTTGGTACCCCGGGAAATAAAACTCCAATTCCACCCCCCCATCTCCCCAACCTGCATTTGCAGGGCTGGGATTTAGATACTGGCTGCAATCTGGGACAGCGCTCTGGCATCTCCAGTCTGGCATCTCTCAGTTCCCTCCTGCATCCCGAAATATTGGTGACACCACCAGCCAGAAGCTATTTCTGCTCCACAGAAATTTTAGGGGTTTTCTCTAATTGTTGTTAAGTAGGTGATGCTTTTAAGGGGATTCTCATCCCTGAGCAGCATTAGCACAGATTGTCCAGAGAAGCTGTGGCTGCACCATCCCTGGGAGCATCCAAGGCCAGCTTGGATGGGGCTTGGAGCAACCTGGACACGCTCCCTTGTCCACAGCAGGGGTTTGGAATGAGATGATCCCTAAAATTCCCTCTGACCCAAACAATTCCACGATGAACACCATTCTCGCCTGTGCCACGGTACCTGGGCCTCGCCGTGGGGCAGATCCTGGGGGTGGAGCAGGAGGGGCACGTTGGCCATGAAGGGGGCGATGAGGTCAGCAAAGTCCTGGCTGGGGCCTGGTGGTGGCTGCTGATACTTCAAGGTCCCTGTGGGTCTGCCCCGGGGCTGGCACAACTTGAAGGTCCCACACACCACCTTTGGGTCCGACTGGGGGAGCAGAGGGGTGGGGTGGGGGCTTGAGGCTGCATCCCCTCCATCACACCCACCCCCTGCCCCCGCCCCAGGCCGTTCCCCTCTCCACCTTGTCCTTCAGACAGTTTGTCCCAGCTCCAGGAGCATCCTTTGCTCTGCAAGCCCCCAAGACACACCAAACCATGGGAAAACCCAACCCTGGGGGTTTCCCCTGCCTCACCAGCACTTGCTTGCCCAGCTGGACGAGGACGAGGATGCCAGTGTCCACCATCCTCTTGCACTTGACAGACCAGTCCTGGAAGGGCAGGTACTGGCATCTCTTATCCAAGAAGAGCCTCAGCTTTTCCTGGGGGCAGAGAGAGCGTTCAGGGCTCCGTTCAGGTGGTGCTGGAGGGGAGGAACAGCAGCCCCACTCCCCCTTCCTTCTCAGACCCACCTCGGTGCGGTTGTCCTGCAGGATCTTGCCCACCACGGAGACTGCCACCTGGCACAGGTGACAGGGGATCCCCTTCTGCTGAGAGAGGGGACACATTGGGGTACTGTGGTACTGTCACGGCACCCAGACCCTCCACTCACTCCCCAGATCCCCTCCACCCCAAAAACTCCCCAGGTGAACATCCCCGTGGCAACCTTTGGCTTTCGCCATTTACTCTGCAGACACGCCGATGGACGCTGGGGTGGGCAGGCTGGGATTCCCCCACCATCTCGGTATTCTGGGGCGGGTGGGCACCTCTCCCGCAGCCCCCCGCATTCCCTGCTCCCAGCACGGTTACCCCCAGCGCCCGGTCCCACGCCGTCAGCCGGCAGAGCTCCAGTGCCCCGCACTTGGCCGCTGTCGCCACGTCGCGACACCAGTCCTCCGGCCGCTCGCCACACTCGTGGAGGGGGCTGGCCCCGGCTGTGGGAGGGGAGAGGAGGCTGTCAGCCCTCAAGGCCCCCCAGGACACCGAACTAACCTCCCTGTGCGCACCGCAGTGAGCCAGGAGTGATGCGCCTCACCCTCCTGCAGTGATTCCACCCGGACTCCCAAAGTCCTGGGAGGGAGGGGTGTTTCATTTATAAATGATTTTTTTAAGGTCCGTTTTGCCAGGCTGCCAGCTTTTCCGCTGGGATGGCACAGGGTTAGAAGCAAAGGGAATGGTGGGGCTCATCCTCGCCCTCTGACACGCTGCGGAGGCGGCTGCTTATAAAAGCAGCAATAAATCTTGCAAAACGGGCAACCCGGGGGCGCCGGCGCTCAGCCCCGCACGGCAGCCGGATAAGTCACGCCACGGCTCCCGGCGACGATTGAGCAACCCCACTTTTGGTGGGGTTCTTTTGGTTTTATTTCCTCCCCACGACAGCATTTTCTGCTGGCTGTAAATCCCCGGCACGGCCCGCCCCAGCAGCGCGGTGGCGTGGCGCAAGAGCAGCGCTTTAATTGTCACCTTGGTGCGTGACAGGACTCATTTTTGATGGGGCGAGTGTTTGTTTCCACCGGGAGTTGTGCCCACCCAAGATGTGAATGGGGAGGAGGCGGCGAGAGGACACCAAGCCAAGCCCTTCGCCGCCTTGTTTTGGCCGGGAGCTGCTCCGGGAATTTGGGGGGCGATTGGGGATCAGCACCCGAGCAAAGGGACGGACAGACAGACAGACCCCGCTGCAGACCCTTTTTCCAGAGGAGTTTCTAAGCAAAGCGCAGCCCTCCCCGCCCCAAGCATTTGCATCCAGCTTTTGTTCCCCCAGCCCCGTCTGTGATTTTGCAGAGCGGGAATAAAGCCAAAAGCAGAAACCGCTCCTTCCACCCAAGCCTGCCCTTAACAGGTTTCTCCCCAAAAGCTGGATTTTGGCAACGCCTCCAGCTCATCCTCGAGACTGCAGCGTGAGGTGCTCAGAACCACCCTGGAAATTCCTGGGGGTGTGGGGAGAGGGGTCCCAAGCCCCCCACCATTCCCGCCTGTCCCCAAAAGCTCTGGCGCAGCTCGGCGGGTGCCGGGTGCTGTTCCAGCCCCGATTTCCCCATCGGGCTGACAGCAGCACCGGGGCAGGCGAGCCCCGGGGCAGGGCGAGTCCCCCCGGTTTCCCAGGCTTCCCACACACCTTCCCAGCTGCGCGATGCCGCGCTCGCCGCATCAGCTGAGAGGGATATATTTATGTTTTTCAACCCTGGCCCCAGCATCAGGGCAAACAGGAATAGCAAGTCAGCGGAGGCATTAAGGAGCAGCACCAGAACCAAGGGGACGGGAGACAACAACCCCACAGTTTGTTTTATTCCTAGCTGGTCCCCCAGCATCTCTCACAGGCCGGTGATGGAGCCTGGACCCCATGGTGGGGTCTGGAGGATCTAAAAGACACGGGTGGTTTGGTTCTGCGCTTTCCTGGCTCACAGAGATCCTCAGCTCAGTGCTTACTCCTCACCCTGCTCAAGCTGAAAGTCAGGCAACAAGTGCCGGCCCAGAAGGTATTTAGGACTAATCATAACACCCAACAAGAGCTGAGAGCAGGGGGAGCTTCCCCAGGTGGAAACCACTGCCACGGGGCAAGCGGCTGGGGCAACTGGTGTCCCACGAGCTCTCCTACACGTTTCAAAGCCGTGCTGGAGCCACCTCGTGCTGCCAGGCACGCAGGCAGCAGGGTTATTGAATGATGCCAAAAGGAGCAAGGCAGGGATGCTCCCGTGGCACTCCGGTCTCAGGACAGCCAGAGCTGCCCTATTCCTGTCTGCCAGGCCCGGGGGATGGGGTGGGCTTTGCTCAGGGGGGATCCAGCAGGGAGCTCCAGCTCTGGCAGGGCTGTGCTGGCATTCCATGGAGCCTCGCAGCGCCCCGGCCGAGCCGGCAGAGCCTGGTGAGCCGGTTGTGACGAAAACCCCGGGGGTGGCAGCGTGGGCCCCAGCGCCCCAATTCCCGGCCTGGCGCACGCCCCTGTTACAGCAAGAAGCAGAAATCCACTCTTCCCAGCTCCCAAACCCTTCTCCCAGGCTTGCAGGGCCCCCGGTCCCGCAGCACCCCCGTGCAGCGCGGCCAGGGCAGGGCTCAGCCCAGGGCTGGACTTGCCCAGCACGGGTGAACTTTCCTGCTCTGCCTGTCACCGGCTGGAACACCGGGACACAAAGTCCTCCAGCACAAAAACCTGGGCACGTCACATCGGGGGAGCCCCATGGGGTAATGGGGGCACAAGGGGGGGCTCTTCACTCTAAAACGTGGCAGGGGGTTTGCTTGCAGCAACAGGGCTCCATTTATTCCGGGGAAGATTTCCCCAGGAAGCAGCGATTTTCCCCTCAAGCAAGGACCAGAGGTTAGAAACAGGCCTTTCCCAGCTTGTTTCCTGGGGATGGGCAGGGGATGACTAAGGGAGAGCAGCAGAGGTGTTTGCCTGCAGGAGGATTCGCTCACAGATACCCAAGTGAGAGGGCTCCTGAGGTGAGCAGAGCACATCACCCTTCCCTCGCCCTTCCAGGAGCTCAGCAAGCAGCAGCAGAGGCAAGTTCCTGCCTCCTGCACCTCCTGTGAGGACCCTCAGGAAAAGGGCAGCTTCAGGGGGCAGTGTGGTCACTGTTGTGACAATCAGGTGGCTTCCCCCAGCTCACACAGCGGGGGCCAGGCCCCGATCCCAAGGGCAGCAGAGAGAGCAGCTCCTCTCCCACACGGCTGCAGACACACTCCCATCAGCTGGTTTCCCTCCTTCCGTGCCCCAGCACACCTCCAGCTGCACCTGAATCCCAGAGAAGGGAGGGAACAAACCCCTGTTGCCCTGAGGTCACCTTTAAGGGTCAAAGTTCCACCTCCAGGTGGGTAACGCCGACAGCGGTGTCACCTTCCCCATCTCTCCTCTGCCCAACTCCAGCACCAGAGGAAGCACACTATGGAGCTTAGACACCAAAGCTGGGATATGCTTTTGGGATTCAGCAGGGTTTTCTGGCCTGTCCACATCCTACCTACCCCCAGGCCTGGCCTTACCTTGGAAGGAGCCCAGGCACACAGAAATGATCAGCACCAAGCCACTCCATTTGCTCTCCATGCCGTTCCCAAGAGTCCTCAGTGGCCGGTTCCTCTCCTATGCTGCTCCCAGACTGAGGAATCTTGGATGGGCTGGGAGAAGCAGTGAGAATCCACACCTACGCAGGGCAATTACCACACCCCTCACTTTATGCCCTGATTATAAAATCATCACCAGGGAGGGAGGGACCAGAGGCAGGCAGGCATTCCCAGGGGGTCAGAAGCAGCCCAGAAGCTGCTGCTCAGCGCTCACCTGGCTGCAGAGGGTGGGCACGGACAGGGAAAACCGTCCCTGAGCCACATGACAGCACCACCTTCCCTGCCTTTAAATGACAGTTTTATATTTTATTTGGAGCCAAGCAAGGCAGGAGGAGGCAGGGGAAGCCACATTAAACGCGAGTCAGCAGGGAAGGCCGGTATCAAGAAGTCCCTCTGGCCTGCGCAAGGCAGCGATTGCAACACGGGGCTGTTGCCTCACACCAGGCGTTGTGTTTGTCCAGGGAAGAGAGAGAGGCAGCAATCCCAGACAAGCCTCTTCCACCTCCAACCGTGCTCAGCAGAACAAAGGCTTGATGGGACACGCAGCATAATGGGGAACCCGAATCCAATCGGTCCCAGATTCCCGGTGACACCTCGGGATGTGCCCTCTCCTGGCCCTGCAGCCCAGGGGAACCTCGACAAGAAGCTTTGCCAGTGAGGAAAATGAAACACACAAACTTGTCGGTTTACAGAAGTTTTTATTGTTCATTAAGGAAGCTTTTGTGCAAAAAACAAAGAAAAAAAAAAAAAGGAAAAAAAAAAAGAAAAAAAAAAACCAAGACAATGTTCTTTAGAAAGCAACTGCACAGTGTCCCCCCAGCATGACTCAAGCAGGTCGGGTGCCACGGTCCACAGGAAGGGAGAAAACTAAAGGGACTCCCAGCAGCAGCACAGGACTTCCCCTGCTTCACCTTGCCCAGCAGGTCACCAGCATGAATCCTACTAAAAACCCCGGGGAAACAAAACCTTCCTGGACCTGCCAAGTTGTCAATGCAGCCCCACCTCCCCCCAAGAAAGATCCACAGCATCCAGTTTAAAACAGCAAATGCCACGCTCTGTGCCGTGGTGTAACACAACCCTTCCCTCCAGGGCAGCGATGCCGAAGGGACAGAGCCCATCTCCTGTCTGCTCCATCCACCCCAGCTGGGATACACCACCAGAACAAGCCTGCCAGGACAGAAACATGCAGGTATTTTATATCTTTAGGGGAAATTTTCCTTTATTTTTTCCCCCCCCTCTTGTTTAAAGCCACAAGTGCTTCAGCATTCGGGAAACAGGGGAGAACAAACCTCTGTTGCCATCTGTCAGCACTGCCCAGGCTTTTAGTATGTACACAGATCAACTAAAAACCTGCAGTCCAGTGTTTCTCCTATGAAAAATACTTGACTTTGCTGCTACAGCATTGTTACTGGAGCTCCTGCACGCCCCACACACCACGGGAACAGCAGGAGTTACCAGCATCTTTCTGAACAAGACTGGAATTTTCAAAGCTCTGCACCTGCCCAGCTGCTCCTTCCCAAAAGTCTCCTCAGAGCTACTTCAGTGCCTCTGCTTTAGGGATTTCCTTGATCTATAAAGTGCACACCCAATGCAAGGTCTGTTCCAGGCCACACAAGCAGGATTCTCACTCCCAAGGACCCTTCACATCAAGGGCCTGCCATGTTCCCAGGGTAGCAGCCTGCCTTGAAGGCTTTTTTTTTTGAGGGGGGAGGTGGATTTCAGTCCATTTAAGTGGAATTTCAGGGAGCTGAGAAAGGCAGGCTGTCAAGTGTGCCAGCAGAGCTTCAAATACCTACTTCAGTGCTCCTACCACCTGCCATCTCTGCCTGCTGCATTTCCCAGCAGAAATGGGAACTGTGGATAACCATTCATCCCTCCAGTTACTCAGAAGGGTGTCAGTGAGAGTGGGTGGGCAGCAGTGGGAGGAGCCCCCAGGCCTCACAGCACCTCTCTCAAGCTTTAGGTGACTGAAATAGCCTGTGAGAAGAAAAGCTGATCAAGGAACAAACAGGTTTCTTCCACAAATCCCACCCTCAGTGCTGAACTGCCTTTGACACATTCCCAGCCCCTGCTGACTTGATCCTCCCTCCATCTTCCAGTGACAGCTCACGCTACCTCCTCAGCACCCAGCTGGCTGCTTGTGGGAAGCTGCAAGACCAAGCAGAATTGAGCAACTAGGATAAGAGAGAGAGGGAAAAAAAAAAAAGGGAGTCATTCCTCAGGTATGCCAGCATGCTTTGGGAAAACTGACATCCCACTGGACTGGGCTTGGCAGCAGAAGGGCTGTGCCAAGACCCAGCAGTCCAAGGAAATCAGAAGGATGTGACTGAAGGGTGAGGGAGGGTTTTCCTTAGCTGTAACAACAGCATGAGCCACAAGCGTGGTCACTCAGATGCAAAAGGCTGATCACTCAAAATGCATCTCTTCGAGTACCAGTGACTTTGAAAGTTAGCTGGGCACACAAAGCCCCCTCCTCTGCATCTGCAGAGCTTTGAAAATTCCAGCCAAAAGGATTCCCAGAGTCAACATTATCCCTTAAGAGTTCCCATACACACAGGAAAGAAAAATTCCAGCCGGATGTTAAAAATGCAAAGCATGTAAAATCTTCCCAATGCTGCCGACAGAAAGACATTTGAAAGTTTAGATGCTATCTTGCTTTTTTTTTTTTTAAAATTAAAAGATAATTGTCTCATTTCACCATCTCTGTCATTCTTCCCAGCACATAAAAAAGCACTTCAGCCTACCAATTGAGAAAAAAAAAATTAAATCTACAACACACTGACTATTTTTAGGAGCATAATGGGTTAAACTGTACAATCAGAAGTATCTTTGTTAGGTCAACAACGAAAATCTGATCCTTCAACAGCAGCACTGCTACAGGAGAGTTACAACAAAGGAACTTGAAGGTCAAATTGTTAATGAGGCAGAGAGGAGGGACAGGTGAGATACAGCTCTGCCAACCTCAGCCCACATTTCCTAAGAGCCATGGCAAACTTTCAGAACTGGAAATTCTTCTTCTAGTTCCACACATGACGTTTGCAGTGATCAACAGCCTAAAGGGGAAGAAATAGCTGATATTAGTGGAAAAAAGCCAGTTTGCAAACAAGCAGTTCAACGTCTTATCCCGAGCCAAGATCTTGGGAGCCAATCTGTTTTTCTTAAAGTAAGTGATTTCAAAGAGGACTAGAATAAATAACATCCTGAGCCCCATCAGCCAGGAGCTTTAGGAAAGAAGGCTGATGACCCTTAGCCATTAAGGCCTGGCAGAAAAAGCAATACTGGAAGCCAATTTTTAGAGCCAGCTGAGAGATTGTGACATGGTCTGCTGGCTGCAGGAACACTGACTAAATATAAAGCTGACACTGTACCTTGCCATAGATTCTGAAATACTAGCAGACAGGTGCGGGACACAAAAAGGAGGGGAAAGTCAGCTTTGAGAAAGCTAAGAGCTATGAACCACCCTCTGATAATCAAACTAAATGTTTGTGGTTTTTTTCAACTGGAATTCATCCACTTCAAAGTGCAGCAGAAGCCAAGAACAGCTCAGAAGGAGCTGTCAAAGATCAGCAGGAAACTGGAGGCAGAATGCTGCTCTACGTACGTTGCACTGAGCAGCAGTGTCCATGTTCTTACACCAGTAGCCAGGACCCCAGACACATGCATCATTCCCCAGGAGAGGCTCTTTGGCTGACTCACAGACTCCAAGTTTCTGGGAAAAGAGCAGCAGCACAGTCAGCACAGCTTTCAGGAGATCTCAAGTCCAGCCTTATGTCTGAGCCTCCACCTTGAGTGAGTGTGGAAGCTGCAGCCCCTCTCACCAAGGTCACACCTGCAGCTGAACCAGCAGCCCTGTAACCTGAGCCAGGGGAGAGTTAAGTTACTGGAACTCCTTCGTATCAAGTTTTGAAAAACCCATCTTCTAGAGAGAGAGAGACCTTTCTCAAGAAATGTCCCTTTTCTTCCCACCACATTCCCCAGGGCACATCACACCCTGGCACTGAGCCTCAGCAGTGGATAAACCACAGGCAGCTCTCTCCTTCTGCCCTTCCTTGTGCTGGGCTGGCAGTCAGACAGCTGCCCATTCAGGAAGCCCCAGGCCTTGCACAAGAGGCTTGCTCCAAGCATTCAGCACGCTGATTTTGATTCCAGCAGAGTTTCTGCATGCTGGGCACTGAAAGGCACCCAGGACAGCAGGCAGGACTGCATCAGAGCCCGTGCTCAATAAAACCAAACGCAATACTCACAGTACAAACAAAAGTGGGATCCATCACCTCTGCCAAGAGTTGCACAACCACGGGTTCATACTGTTCCACAAACTGCACACACTGTAACAAAACACAGGGTGAGAGACTCTCCTGCTACAGCCTCTGAAAGCAGAGCCATGTGTGGTACCCCAAACACCCCAACAACACAAGGATAAAGCAGAGGCTTGGGCTCTGCACATGGCAAAGGAAAAAGGCACTAATCACACAACTGCATCACTGTTCCTGCTAGCTCACACCTGCCTGCAGCTGTCTGTAGACACTCTATGAGGAGATAAGGGGTCACAAGGAGAAGAACCAAACAGGGCAGGCTTTGGGAAAAGAACCAAGCAGAAGAAGCTTTGACTCCTTTGAAAGCTTCGTCTCTGATCGTGGAGATCACGCCTGCCTCAAGAGGAAAGCACACAGAACCAGCTGGAGACAAACATCCTGAGCAGGACAGCAGCAAGGACTCCTAAGCACTTGTGCTCAAGTTATTCCCTCAGACAAGGCAGCAGGTAAGGCTGCCAGAACAACCTCTCTCCCTCTAGTGGAGAAGCTGGCTCCAGAGCTGAGGAAGATGCTACTGCTCCCAGCAGGGACAAACAGCACCAATTAATAAACCAACCACAGCTATTAAACAGCCTCACAGCAGGAAGAGCTGTTCCACAGCTGCTTTAAGCCTCTATATTTTAGCCCAAATAAACTTACAGGCAGCTGCCACTTGCTGATGCTCAGCAGCCACCTAATAAGATTTTCAGGTAAATCTTGATATCAGTGGTCCAACAGGTATCCCACTGGAATTACACCAGCCTACTTCAATTACTTCATTAATCCCCTGAAGAGGATAAGTGTTGAGGGGAAAAAAAAAAATAAAAGTAAAACCTTCAACTGTTCCCACCCACTGTTCTCAGAGGATTTCCAGGCAAACCTTTTCTGACTGCAAATTAGTACAACAATCCAGCCAGTCAATTCAGGCCCTAAAAAGCAGACATCTATTCAAGGGACTGCCAACCCCCAAGGATGGGAACTGAGCAAACCTAATCCCCCTGCACCCCAAACTCCTCCCAGCCTTTAGCAGAGAAGGCTGTTACAAAAACCAACAAGAGAAACTGCTCCCTGGTTTTCCCAGATACTCTGCAAGACATCCCTGCCTAGGGCAGGGGGGCTGGAATCAGACAGTCTTTAAGGTTCCAACCAAAACTATTCCAGGATTCTGTGTTTCATCCTTCTGGTCATCTCCACCTGCCTTGCCCTGACTGGGAGGCAGGCTGCCACACAGCAAGGTCTGCAAGGTCATTCAGCTGCCTCAGATCAAGCTTTTTCCCCCCTTTTTTTTTTTGCTCTACTGCACAGGAGAAGCTGCTATGCTTTGGTGCTCATCAGCAAAGGGAAAAACCTGTGCAGGATCAGGTTGCTGGACACAAGCCAGTCCCAGCTGCACCTGAGGACAGTTTGTCTCCAGCCAGAGACAAGGCACTTGGCCAAACACAGACACCTCTGTTAGGAGTACCTGGACATTTATAGCAGAAGCAGAGACACTTGAGAGACGGACCTAAAATTAGTATATAGACAGAATATCAGGTGAAACACTCAGAAAATGATGTTAAACATAACTGTTGCTGTTAGGACCTATGTAAACCCTGCAAATCAACAGGCACAGCTCCCAGCCACCAAGACCACAGCTTTTCAGTCTGCCTCCTGCACAAACACCTTACCTGCTCACTGACAGACTCTGGCAGGAAGTGACAGACTTTTTCCAGTAGAGCTTCAATTTCAGCTGTCGTGGCATTCTTCTCTAGCTCTTTGTCTGCATAAGACACCACCATCTTGCAGATATCACAGAAGCCACCTGCAGGTTTCACTACAACTGAGAAGGAAAATAAGAAACAAACCAAACATCAGTGCTTGGGTGGTACCCCCAAAAAAGAAAACAGGGAGCATCAGCAGTGTCCTCAAAAGGAGATCTCCTCATAGGTGAACCAGCTCATTTTGAGCATCACAGACCCCTCATCACCCACCTGGCAGCTGGGGAAGCTTGCTGGCTGCACAGCATTTCAGCATGGCACACACAGCTTCGGGATTTGTTGCCTCCAAGAGCATGTCAATCACAGCCTGGCCGTAGACCTCGATGAAGTCCTTGCACTGGTCCTTGACGCTTCCCGGGAACAGGCGGCAGACCACCTCCATCTCATGCACAATCTCCTCCTGAAGCACAGGGGAGGAGGAGTAAATGAGGGAGAGAAATTTTGGTTCATAAGCACACATTTTCTGTCCCACCCAGGACAGAAATTTTGCTGGAATTGTGAAAACAGGCAATAAAATTGCCTTTCCTCTCCCCTTCAGTCCAGGAAGTGGAACGATGCCCACCACTCACACACCTCTGTCTTGTTGCTCTCCAAGAGGCCGGTCACTTCTTTCACCATGGTCTCACAGATTTCACACAAGGAAAAAGTCTTCTCTTGAACTGAGGCCTTCTGAGTAGAAAGAAGAAATCCACAATAAATCAGCACTGCACCACATCTGACAGGGACAACTCTCAACAGCATTTACTTAGCTGCTCACTTTGGGCTGTATTCAAAAGGTCACACAGAACCCAAAACCAGCTTCAAATGTCTCAATAAAAAGCCTGTCTGAATGAACAGGCATTTTGTATGGCTAATTTTAGGACTACAAGCCCCAGGCTGTACAAGGAGTTGAATTTTGTAGACACAAAGAAAGAAGCAATCCCACAGAGACAGAAGTCAAGGGAAATGCACAGTGTTTTTTAAAATCCATTAACTGGGGACAACATTTCCTAGAATTGAGAGCACCCTGCTGTCTGCAAAAATAACCTTTGGAGAAGCCAAGGTGCTTCTTCAAACTCAAAGCTTCAGCATTCTGACTCTGATCCTTCATCTGCACAGGCAGAGTGCTGCCCCATTTTAAAAAGGGATAAAAGTACTACTCCAAACAAAGAGCAAAACTCAGACTGAGAGTTTACATTTAAGGTGTCATTCAGAACTGCTGGAAATAGAGTTCCCCTTTCAGTTCTGAGGCATTACCTTGTAGCTCTGTCTCAGTGTAGGCTCTGCTGTTCAAACAAATCAATCAGCTTTCCTACTTCACAAATCAGCATCAGAAACAAGAAAAGGCCAGGAATATACATGCAGGAAGACTTGGATTATTCTGTGCATGAAAGCTCATCATTTTCACCTAGCTTGCTGAACACTAAAGCAAAAAGGAAAGCAAAGTACAAAAAGCCCATCTTACCTCCACAATTTCCATTTTCACCTCATGAACCACCTGAGCTGGCACCAGAGGCTGAAGGGGAACAGACTTCACAGAAGCACAGAAGCCAACCATAGCACAAATGTCCTTTGGTTGCTGGAAAGAGATGTACAAGCAATTTTTTAGAATTCTACAAGTCTCTGCCCTTTCTACAGAGCCTGTGAGCAGGCACACAGAGCAAAATTTTAAAAGCCTCCAAGACAACTTAAAAATTTCATGACTACTTCTACTTCAAGAATTGCCAAAGCATTTGGTAAGGTTATAGGCAGGACAGCTACTGGATGGAATTTAGCAGATCCTGTTAAAGAGGAAGAGGTTGAAAACCCCATTTAAAAAACCATGTCCCATGAGCCCTTCAAAAGGAGTTGACTTAAGAGCTACCAACACCAAAACAAGCCACCAGCAGCATCACATCAGAGCTGCATCCACAAAGCTGCTCCCCAGATTTAAGTAATCAAGTAATCCAACAGGAAAGGCCAATTATCCTGACTTCAGAGTTCACCCAAAAGCTGAAAGAAATGCCTAGAAGAAAGGACCTCTTTCCTCATCCACAAACTACCTTCTTTAAAGCTGCCAGAAACATCACATTCTGCAAACAGAAACAGTTTCTCGCATTACTGAACACAGCCTACAAGAAACAAAAGTTGTGCTTGTTAAAACCCAAGCCTAGCCATTTGTACTGCAACAATTGAACTTGCAGTGTTCTCACAGTAAGAGAAAACAGCAAACAGAAACCAAGCCTGTAAAAAGGCTTTCTTTCTCGAAGAAATACACTCTTTATGCATTTCTTTTTTTGAAACATACATTACTAAATGCACAAAGAAATGCCAGACACGAGGCAAACTGCTCTAAGGAGGATACCCAAGGAGAGAAAGGCTGAACAGAGTAAGACACAAAACTTGCATTTTCCCACCTAAAGTCTACTTAAGCTAGAAAGAGACACCCTTGTTCCTACAGGTAAATTAGAAGATCACATCTCACCCTGTTACAAGCTTCCTACAGCAGAGGCTTGTCCCAGAGTTAATATTAATACATCATGCCACAATCTCATGCACAGGCAAAAGCAGCACCTCAGAGACACTGTGCTGCTTCAGACTACTCCAGGCAGCCCCTTTAAGTCAAGCCCTTGGGTTCATGCATTGTAAGAAGCAGTTCCAGGTATTAATGTTACAGCAACACCCACATACACACACGTGTTCCCTCACAGAGAGATGACAGACACAAGGTCCCATGGGACAGCTTAAATTAAAAGCCCAAATTGCTCTGGGAAGCCTTCATCTTTTCACTTCATATACTCCAAACATCTACACCATTGTCCTAGATTTAAAGGTTAACCAAGGGAAGACCTGGGGACAGCTTTGCTCAAGCCCTTTTGAGCCCAGACTTTAAACCAGCAGCTGCCAGGAGCCATTGGCATGCTTTTTCCACATCTATCCTTCTTCTGTAAGAGGGAGGATATTTTCTGCTCTACTGGCCAAAGCACAGTCAAGTTGAAATCTCAGTAGCACCAAGTGGTATCTGGAGCTGGAGGTAGGACTGATGCAGTGGAGGAAGCCTGCAGTCTTTCTCTTGTTTTAAATCACATAAATATCCCTTGTATCTGTCAGCACTGAGTACAATCACACACCGAGTGTACAGCTAAGAGAGCAAGAAGTGAACTACAAGCCCTTTAAAAGCCAAGGGTGAACTACAAGCAGGCTATCACCACAGGCACGTTGCTCACCTACCTGATCCTTCTGTTGACAGGGGAGATTGGAGACAGAGGAAGAAAGGAGAAATTGAAGAGAACAGTTACGAGAAAAAAAACCACATCAAGCCCTTGGAATTGCTTATGTTCTTTCCACAGAGATAATGGAACACGACACAGTCCCCACCCCAAAGATCCCCAGCCACAGCGACTCACATTTAATTGCACAGTGCTAAGCAGCATTATTCACTGGCAGTTATTAAGGCATCCTGGGCAAGACTACCTCCAGAGAGTCTGGACAACACTCAGATGCACACAAGATGTAGTCATATTCCAATTTCAGGTACGAACAACACACTGCATTGCAATGCTTAAAACGACAAACTAAGTGCTGTTGGAACAAACACTGACTTCCCCCTACCCCCCCAAAATGTTTAAGAAAGAGGATGAGCTTCTAAGTAGCCTTTAGCAACTGGAAAACAAAAAAGGCCACTGTGTTGCCAGACTCAGGTTCAAGTCAGCCACATATTCACCTGTAATTTGTTATGTCACCTGTGGCATGTACAGACTGCACTGTCTAAATAAAATGGCTGAGCCTTCCCTCAGCTCCCTGGATAAAGAGGTGCTATGTATGAGGTAAATGTATGCTGCTGCAGAAGGTACCACTCACTTTCCACAGCTCCTGCCAGGAGCCCAGAGAGCAGGAACCTTGAGACAGCAGTTCCAGAAGGATGTGTAGCCTTGCTTCCAGAAGACACCTTATCTCTCACTCATGAACTGATTTTGCAATACTGTGAGAAAGCCAACTGTAATATCCTTAACACATTTTGGAAAAGGGGGGAAGTGGTGTAAGCACAGGACTGAGATAAAAGAATATAAAGGAATATGTGTAACCTATCCTCCTATTTCAAAGGATTAGAGTGCCTTTTGCACTGCAGAAGTGGTTATAAAATGGAAGGAAACATGCTAAAGAAAGCATCCTGAAACTGAAATTACTACCCAATCCAACACCAAGTTCAAAGCATTAACACCAAAACTTACAGAGCAAGGGCTCTCCCCGAAGTTTTACTGCAGTGCATGTTTCCTGTTTCCAAAGAACTTAGCTACACAAGCCAGAAAAATGAACTAAGAGAGCAAATACTACACTCTGCTGATCTTACCATGTGCATCATCATCTGGATGGCCAAGTCAGAATACTCAGAGATGTAGGTCTTGCACTGCAGAGAGTGGGAAAAGAAAGTCTCGTGACTGTCAAACCACTTGTGCTGCAGAGTCCATCTGGAATTCTCTAATACATCTCAAGGAATTAATTTAGCTGCTCTACTGCATAACAACAGGTCTTTCAGAGCTTGGCCCAAATACAAGACGGTATTTCAGGTTACAAAACTGCTGCACAGATAACTGCTTAACCCTTTTCTCTTCCTCTCAGGGCAAAAAGCCCACCCCCCACTGATAGAACCACACTACCCACCCAGACCATTTTTGTGAAAAAGGCATTTTAGGGCTAGAAGCAATCTGGAGTCTTTCACCTCCTCCCCAGTCCCACACCAACTCTCCTGAACCAAGAAGTTTACAATTTCAGTGTTGTTATTGTTACACTGTGCTAACATGTGCAACAGTCTCCTTTGTGATATTAAAAAAAGAGAACATGATCTGGAGATTAAGGCACTGAGCAAACTATTTTATGTTTGCTTCCAGGAACAGACTCCTTCAATAAAAAAGGACAGTTTACCATATCGGACATCCCAGGTCCCAAACGGTCACATTCCTCCTTGGCATGAGCAACCAAAGACTTGACAAAAGAGGAGTTTGTCTTCACAGCTTCCTGAACATCAGTGACCAGCTGAATGCAATCCTGGCACACATCCCCACTGGCCTGGACAAAGAGTGAAAGGACACTGAAGTTGACACAGCTTCACATGACATGTTTTATAGAAGCTCCTGTTACTGCTGAGTTCTACAGGCTGGTCTGAGCTATGCACAAACTTCAGTAAATACTCTGGAGAATACTGTGAAGCCTGAACTAGAAGGGAGATGAGCTACTGCTGGTGTGTGCACCAGCCACTAGATGGAGATTAAGTATCTACTTGGCTCCAAAACCGAGATAATAGTTAAGATACCCAATCTTCAAATCTCTTGGTTTTGTTACAGACCACAATGGGGAGGTTTCTAAATCTGGCATAGATCTTACCTGCTCCACCCACAGCAGCTTGTTCTCAACCCACTCACTGCTCAACTCCCACACCCTGGGGTTTGCTGACAACACTCAGCCTCTGCACCCTAGTTCATTGCCTCATTTGCTCCCCCTTGTCAATGATTTGTTCTTTTTCAATCCAGTCTGTCACCTCTACATCCAGAGACAAATGCATCCCCTGAGGGGCACAGCTAGCAGGTTATACTGGAAGAGTCATTCTTCCTTTGAACCCTGCTGATAAGCTTTCTCACAGAAGATATCCTTTCCAGCAAGACCTGCTTGATCACCACAGTGCTGGATGGCAAAAGCATGGCACAAGACTTGCATTTGCAGACTGTAGGATTTAATCCGAGATTAAATGCTACAACAGCCCTGGCACCCTAACCTTAGGCTTCTGCTTGGGCTTGTCCTGAGGATAAAGGAGAAGAGGCACGTTAGCCATGAACGGGGATGCCAGCTCAGAGAAATCCAGCTCTGGGATCTTGTTGGTCTGGAGCTGCTTCTGGAGCTTCATTGCTGCAAGGTGCTTCTGCAGGGACTGGCACAGAGCGAGGGCACTGCACACAACCTCAGGTTTATCCTGGGGGAGACAAGACACACACATAAAACTCCAAACTGATGGCACTTTTGAAGTTCAGAGTAGACTGTCATTCAGCTGGAACACAGTAAGACAGGGAAAATGTTTCATAGCAAGGAAGGAGTCTTCAAACTAATAGTACCGGTGATCCACGCAGGGTTGAAGGATCATACGCACAATCTTAAGCGGAAGAGAAATTTGGGCATCAACAGGAACACAATTTTTAATGCCAACAGCTGGAAATCGTTATCTACTTACCAGCTCTTCCTTGATCATATCCATGATAACTGGTAGGTAGGAGTCCACAATTTCTTTGCACTCGGAGACGAGGCCTGGGTCGGGAAGAAACTCGCACGTCTTTTCCAAGTAAGAGCGGATCTCATCCTATGAAAGATGAGGTGAGCAGAGATAGATTATCTCCCTCTCAAATACTCCTTCCATTCCCAAAATGCACAATGCAAAGCCTGAAACAAGCTCCTCAGACTCAGGAAGGTCCAGGCAGCAATAGGCAAAACTAGAATGAATTTCTACACTACAAATCCATTTTCCCCAAGTCTGGACCTTCTTTGAGACCCTGCCAGTGCACAAGCAAGTCATACTGCTTGTGTGGCCTGCACAGTCCAGCCTTACCAGAACAGAACTTACAATTAAGAGGAGAAAGTGAACTTCTGGGCTCATGGGACAATGACCCATTTATACAAAGTATTCACAGGTTGACAAAAAAAAAGGGAAGCAGTGCCCAGAAACCAAAACAAAGGTCACTCAGTGTAACCACCCACTCCTAGAGACAGCAGTACCCCAGCTCTTAATATCAATGACCCCACTGGCACAAGAACGACTTTATTAAGCATCTACAGTCAGTCAGGGATGTGTTGAGGCATGGGAGGCTATAGAATTTGCTAATTTCTGAACCAGCAGTCTGTTTAAAAACCTTTTTCCATGCACTCTAGTCCCTTTCAACATCTGCTGCGCTTAGGTTAGGAAAACAACACAGACAACTCCTCTGCCCCCTCCCCACGAGATCTTGAAACCCAACAGTGTTTTGGGGTGAGGAGAAAAGGAGCTCTGCTTACCTCAGTGCCATTATCCTTTAAAACTTTGCCAGCAACCGTCACGAGCTCCTTACACAAGTCACAGGGAATACTGCTCTGGAGAGAGGAGCAGAGAGTTACTTGGAGAAAGAATTAAGTGTCTGAAAGAGCAGAGCGTGAACAACAACACGAAGAACAAACATGACATCTGGAATTAAGGAAGAAACACTGGTTGAGGCCAGGGTGGGAAGAGGTATTTCTAAACAAAGAGTGAGGCTATTTCAAGCATGTCCAGCTACAGTTTCATCAGTAAACCAATGCTCTGTGAAGAAGCTGGCATGCTACCACTTGCTCATTTCACCTCCTCCCAGTCCCTTGAAATACAAAGCTGACTGCCCCAAGACACCTTCTCCTTTTACCTTTTTCTTCAGAGAGTTCACACTTGCTAGAAATCTTACAACATTTCAGGCTGCTTCAGCCACTGTAGCTGTGCTCTGACATTCCTCCCTTCCCCTAACTTTCCTTAAAATGAATTATCTCTGCACAGACAAAGCCAATGTGGACTGAATGCATCTGTAAGTAAAACACCTTTTTCTCCCCTAGAAAATTGTGAAACAATACTTAAAAACTGCAGCTACATCTAGTAAAGCAGCCCTCACACTCAGTGCAACCTGAAAAGCTGCATTAAATGTAAGATTTGTACTATTATTTACTGTCATGCCTTCCATAATTTAGCATATGCTGCATCTTTTTGGGAGCCTTTGAGAAAGAACCCAAAGGAACACACAGCCTTTTCGTAACAATTGCTCAGGTTCAGAAAAGACTCCCACGAATTAGGAGTCAGTAATAATACAGAGGAACAAGTGAAATCCACTAGCTCCATTCCATACATTGCTGGGTGATTGTGCAACAGGTCACGGGAGAAGTCAGCAGACAAGTTGTGCAAGGAAAAGCAACCTTTATCCAGCGCCCAAATTAAGGCAAAGCAACCTCGGCAGAGTCGGATGCAGCACTTAACTCCAATCAGAGACTTGAGAAATCTTCCTCAGCGTGTGCAAAGCAGCCACCTGAGCCCCAGGTGGGCCTGGGAGCTCACTTACCACAGCAGGCTTGTTCCAGACGTTCTGCTGGCAGTGTTTGACTGCCCCGCACTGCGAGGCCGTGCGGATGCTCTGACACCACACCTCCGGCCCCTTCACGCACTCCTTCTGCCACAGGACAGGGCTGGCCACCGCTGCAAGAGGGAGCAAACACAATCAGCCTTGCCAGCTGCAAAGCAAGCAGGTTAACACCCTACAGAATAACCCTCCTGTTGATTAATGTTTTTCACATTTCAACCCAGAAATTTTTGATCTGTCCCAAACACGGGTTGCAGAATCAAATTAAAAAAATTTAAAAAAAAAACAAAACCCTGGAAAAGCTGTGAAGGTTGAACTCCCCGAGTCTCAGCACCTCAGCAAGTCCATTCCCATTCCATCTACCTTCTGTAACAAAGAAATTAAAACTCCCAAAATACAAAACCTCACTTTGCTTAGCACGCAAGAACTACTTCTTGAAAGAGAAAAAACTGCTCATTAAATTAATCTGCCCTACAGAGAGCTGATTCCCAAAGCTACGACCTCCCTGTTCTCCTGCCCTACTGGCCCTTCAGCTCTGAACCAGCTTGTAATTGGTGTCTGCATTCCTCCTCCCACATGAAGCATGCTGTTCTGACACAGCAAGTGAGAGAGTGAGGAAAGAAACTAGATTAGGAGCCACAACAATGTACACACTGCATGGAAGACTTCAGAGCAGGTACAGACCAAAACACTGACCATAAACAGAAAGCTTTAAGAATGTTCTGAAGGAATGTTCTATCATACTTTTTAAACTCACTAAATCTATTTAGACTTCCTTTTTCTCTCTTGGTCAGGTCTTCCAACTGTGTACAGAAAAATCTAAGGTGGGGAAAAAAATGTACCAGTCCTTTTTTGGACATTACCTCCCATCCCATGTGGGACTGCCATGCAACCTCTGAAGCTTTCAAGTAAGATACAGCAGAATACCTTTTCTGAACAGTCCTGGTAAAGAAATGTTAAGTATCTTCACTATGAGTAATTAGTAGGACAAGTGAATCAAATGCATGATTTTGCTGACTTCCCAAGCTTTTTTTTTTTTAATTGTGCTGCCTGGATCTGACACCAAACTTTTCTCAGTTCCTAAAAACATCCTATCTGTCAATAAGCTGTGTTTCACTATGCCCTACACTGCACTAACCAATCAAGAAACAACTCCTAAAATCCTGCAGCAGGCAGGCTCCAAAGAAATCCACCACAGTCCAAGCCTGCTGCCAAAGTTTACAAAAATTTTAAAAAAATAAACATAAAGCCAACCTGTTCAAACCTATTAGCTGTACAAGTGTGACATTTACACCAAATGCTGTTTGCACATCACAAAACCCTGCAAAATTACACTGTCAACCACAAGGCAGGAGTTCAGCTGTTTCATTTCTATGAAGATTCTAGTGAGGTTACAACAGACAATCACTTTCCCATTTCTCAAGCCCTGTTCTAGGCAATTAGAGGATCGATTTAGAGCTGAATTACCAGCACATCTACAAGGTACATGGCCAGCACTCATCAAACAGGAACATAAACACTGCTTTATGGGTGGCATTCTGCAGCCTTCTCAGCTGTTGATTTATAAAGCCTGTTTACACTGGATTTCAGAGGAATGACCCACTTATTTTTAGAAAAACGTGCTTTGCACGCCTGATTTTTTTTTTACACAGGAGCTTGAAGCTAGTTACCCTCTCTCCCAGTAAAAAAAAATTCATATTCATTGCATATTGTTACTGAACAGGACAGCACACTTGTAGTGCCTAGCAGACTGCAGGAGTAAGACTTCAAAGCTTCTAATAATGTATGGTTAGCAAAATATTTACAGCCTATTCTAAACTCCAGCATTATTGATCTGGAAGCCCTAAGAATAGTTAATTTTCAGAGTCAGACTGGCCAGCCAAAGAGCTGGCAGCTCTGGCAGCGTGACAATAAACAAGAATACACTTGGTTGAGGGAAAGTTGTTCTTCTCTTTCAGATACTGGCATTGAACAGGGGTAGGAAGGCTCTAGAAGGAAGAGTCAGGCTCTGAATGAAGTCAGTCCAGACCTGGACTTTAAACAGTGGAATCAAAGATTCCCAGCTATTTACAAGTACAGCTTTTAACCTGTGCCTTTATCAAAAGACAATTACTCCTCCTACACTGAAACATACTGTAAACTACAAAACTGAACTACACAACTCCAATAATAGTTATTCCAAGCAGTCTCTCAATCTCTTGATTTAGGAGAGTGGTTTAAAGCCAAATGGAAGCATTCATGCTGTAACTTGAATTGGTTTGATCAGGCTCTTAGTGAGCTTTCAGGTTTTGTCTGATGTTTTTACTTTTAAGATCCTGTCACTGTATGACTTTCCAGATCTGTAGCAGCTTCAGCACAAGAGTTCCCTCCTCCTCACAGCCTTAACAATAGATCATGACTAAGTGTATGACAAAAATCCTGTGCTTCACATTTATTCTTATTTATCAGCTTTGCTGGCTGTGTGTCAAGACAAGTCTAAATTTTATGTTTCCAGCACAGATCTTTCCAGTCAGACAGTGACTAAGCAAATTTGTTTGTTAGGGCCACACATGGCTGGCACGTTTTAGAGCAGCTACAGAATAAAGATGACACATGCTAATCATGGCTTCTTTTCTGACACCTTCCACAGTGACTTCAAACACAGTTAAATATTTATTATATTTTCATTCTGTATGATGGGGAAGTACTTTTGTGTGAAATGTTGTATCTAATATGAAAGGATGCAGCTTCATTGCAACAATATCCATCCTCCCTTTCTGAACATCCTGGGAAAAACAGAAGCAAAGCTAAAAAAAACTCTGCATTAATTCAGATCCTGCAGATTCAGAAAAGAACAGCTGTTACCACTTTTTCTCTTTTAGCTTGTTCTCCTGCTTAACTATGAAACAGAATTTTCCCCTCATATATTAACTTAAATTACTACAAAAATAAACATGTTAGTGAAGTGTGTTAAAACCTTGTGCTGTCTCAGAAAAAATACTTTTGAGTTTTAACTGTTCCCTCCAAATAGCCTTTGCTACAAAAGGAGCAACATCTTAACATGGTATTTCACATCCCCAGCACAGCAGCAACCCACGAGAAAGCAAAGCACCATCAGTTGCCTCACACAGCTCTCAGTGCTCGATGGATAAACCCAAGGGAATTAATTTCTTTGTTATCTCTGGCACCTCTTTATTTTAGATATTGTTCTTTACCTAAGGTCATCCATTTTTTTAATAGATTTCTCCTTTCTCTGTAGATCAGCTCTCAACAGTCTTTTAAGAGCTGCCCACCAAGACCTGTTCCCCTCATTTCCTGAGGTTCTTGCAAGGCAAGTTCTTGCATTTTCAGAGCATCAAACAACTTTATCTATGAAGGCCAAGGTGTTGTTTTACTCATCCTCTTCACAGGTTTCTCCCTGTTTGAACCACTCCAGATGTGGCTTCTTCAATCTAACTTAAAAAAAAACCAAAAAAAACAACAAAAAACACCCTTCGCTTTACCAAGTTTATCCTAACATACAGACTCAACTTTGGGAAGTAGAGTGATGGCCCCCTCAGAAATTATCACCTTTTCCACTTGGCTTATAGAGCCACACACATGAGAGCACAGCTCAGTTCTTCACTCCTCTCCAGGTAACAGGAACATAAAAGGAAGCAAGCTTATAATGTCTGGATTACCATTCTGCAAGGACAGCTGCAGGAAAACTGCCAGGCAATTATTACCTTTCTTGGAAAACACCTTCCCTTCCCTCAAGCATTTGTCTCTTCTTCCACACAGAGCAGTCTGAATTTTCAACCCTACATTTTCACAAAAACATCCTAAGAAATCCCCTCCAAAGCTGCACTGAAGCTACAAAAGAGACTTACAAGTTAACACCTTATGTAAGCATCAATGAACAGGGATTCTGAGGGGCCAGAGCAGATTCCCTAAAGAGCCAAAGGATGAACCAGGAAACAACCATCCAGAACACAAAGAAATTCAACCTGAAGACTCCAGCCTGCTCCAAACCCAACTGCTAGAAAAACCCTTTGTTACAGACAAATTAATCTGTAATTTGTAAAAAAAAATATACACAAGGAAGGAGTGAGCTGCTGTTCAACTCAATGGATTGAAGTAAAATGCAAAGATCATTCAGGGTGCTGTCAACTCTTATGCTTTTGTGACAGTCCAACCTGCCTAAGTGTATTAAGCTATTCATCAGGAAGGATGTTATTCCCAGGCTGTCCTACTTACAGTGTTAAAAAATAAAAACACAATTCATTATCTCCCAGAGACACCACAGACCAAGTGAATGCATCAGCCTCCGCCATCTGTGCTCTGTCACTGACTTTTCCCCAGGTCCTTTGAGACTTGCAAAAGCAAAGCCTGTTTAAGTTAAAGAAGTCAAGAGGGATCAACTTCTCTTCACCAAAGTTTACAAAGTGTCAAGAAGTGCAGGAGTGACCCCAACCTGAAGTTATCTGAAGGGCTCAACACTCCACAGCCTCTCTGGCAATTAATGAGTAAAACTTCAAAAGTTGTGACCACATCACACACCAGTGACTCTTGCCAAAGGGCTCCTAGGCCTCTGGATTAATGAAGCAGTAAAGTGACCACGACATCTGAGGGATTACAGGCAACATGAAGAAAAACTGAAGGAAACGTGGCTAGCTGTTACCAGCATTCCAGTTAAAAATGAGTCTTCCTGTCCAATATCTACTGATGGAAAACCAAGCTTGAAACTTTCCTAATTAGTGTGATGGGCAAGAAACAAGTTTGGAGTTAACACCACAACCAGGCTCTCCCTCAAAGCTGGGAACTCATTCTCATTTTGGCACGCTGCCTCTGCCTCAGGTGAACACAAGCATGGCATGAGAAGCAGTTTGTGCAGGTACAAGTAATCAGAATAAAGTTAAAGACAGCAGAGAACTGGATGAGCTGGGACAGTAGAAGTACTCCTAAATTGTCCTAGGTGACTGCAAAAGAATGATTTCCAAGCTGGCCAGATGTTGCCAAGCAAGGCCTGACTGCTGACATTTTTCTATGGCAGAATCCAGAAGAGATAAGTGGATGTTCAAGGGCACCTGGTAGTCATCAGGAGTAAGTGAACCCATAAAACACGCTAAGATATTCCCAAAAAGTTATGAGCAGCACTTTTCCCTGCAGAAGATGCCTGTAGAAATATTCTAAAATGTTTGGGGCATACTTGTGGTCCATCTCAATTCTTTCTGGTTTTGTTCTGAGGGTTTGTTGTTGGTTTTTGTTTTTTTTTGAGGGGACACAGGGGACAGATTTCATGCGAGTCTCTGCAGAAATCCTGTATTTAACATTCCTTTTTCACTAAACAAATACATCCACGGCACAAAGACTGGGAAAATCTGCTATCAGGCATCTGACACCAAACATTGCCCCATGACCAAATACAGAGAAGCACTGCCCTAAAATACATACACACACTTCAATGTACCCTTTTTTAATTGCAAGAGGAACTCTGATATTTTAGTAGCAGCAGCAACTGAATTGCATTTAAAAGCTGCTCCATTAAAAAAAACAAAAAACTGAAAGTAAATCCTTTAAGAAAAAAAAGAAACTTTTTTTGTTATAGAGTTCTAAGGCATTGCCCCCAAGCTGCTTTGAAGAATCAGATCTACATGAGATACAGAAACAAAAACCCACGGCAGGCAGCAGTAACTGGTCCTGCTTCCCCCACAGATACAAAACCAAGGTGTCCCTGCATTTTATATCAGAAAAGCCTTCCCTGAAATAGCACAGCCCAAGCTCCCGGGGAGGCTCAGCTGATATCAGGTGACACACCCAGTTTTGCTGACAAGCTCCCTCTCTCTCGCTCCAGCCTCCACATCCCCTGGGTGTTTGGAGGCTCCAGAGCAGCTCCAGTGCAGTGTGTGAGCAGGGCAGAGCTGCAGAAAGGGCTCGGGCAGCACTGGGCCAGGCGTGACTGGGAGCTGGCAGAAGGGCTGGCTCAGCTCCTCCAGACACAACCAACAGCAACCCTTTCTATTTATACCTGCCTGCTATAAACAAGGAGGGGATTGTGCAAGGGCAGGTTTACACAGGGCACATGACAGCTGCGCTATCAAAGCACCGGTTTCGCTATGTGACGGCCTGACACCGCCTCACAGACACAGTTACCCCTCCAAGAAAACACGGATTTTATTTCTATGCCATCACAGCACCATTTAGGTTGGAAAAAGCCTCCAAGATCACCAAGTCCAGCCTGTGACCAATCACCACCTTGTCATCCAGACCAGAGCACTGAGTCCAGACGTTTCTTGAACGCCTCCAGGGATGGTGGCTCCACTGCCTCCCTGGGTAGCCAATTCCAGCACCTTTCTCAGAAGGAATTTCTCCTCATTTCCAACCTGGACCAACCCTCCAGACCCTTCCCCAGCTCCATTCCCTTCTCTGGACACGCTCCAGCACCTCAGTGTCCTTCTTGCAGCGAAGGCCCAGAACTGCACACAAGATTTGAGGTGCGGCCTCGGCAGTGCCCAGCACAGGGGTCCCCCTGTCACTGCCCTGGTCATGCTGGACACACCACTGCTGGCACAGGACACCTCCCACTCTTCTCCTAATTTAATCTGCAGGGCTGGCTGCACCAGCCTGGCTTTGTTTTTTGGTTTTTTTCTGTTAGAAACCACATTCATATCATAACAAGCTTGCCAACTACAGAAGAGTCCAATTATCTGCCTTATCCATATCCTCAAGAAAATTCAAGTCAGGCTACAAATTTCCTGTATCCAGATGTTCTGACCAGTGTTTGCTGGAGGAATTACACATCAACTTGAATCCTACTTCCTTACAAGGTTTTAAGTCTACTCTTTTAGGGGAGGGGGGATGTGAAAAAAATCATATCCCCAAAGTTTTCACTTTCCACTCCCAGCTTAACTTTTAATTGAGCAAGAAGGGGGAAAATACTCAGTTAAATAGAAACCTAGTCGTGCTTTAACAGCACACCCAGCCTTCCTCCTCCCTGCCTCACAGACAAGGAATAATCAGAGTGCACATCAGTAGTCCGGAGATGCCAGGACCTGTACACCCTGCTTTAATTCCTCCGTGTCTCCCTTAAAGGGAAGATGCACAGAAGCCCTGTAAGTAGGTCAACCAAAAACCCTCACAGCCTGTAAGGCAGCCAAGCGACTCCATTAGGATCTGACAAGGGTGGCTGAATTTTTGCACAGCTAATTAGCCAGCTCGGCAGACAAAGACGGTGTTTGGGGCTGTCACAGCAAAATCTTCAAGAAAATCTGCACAGTAGGTGAGGCAATGAGCATTCATAACAGAACCCTGGTGAAAAAAGACAGCTGTTTATTTGTGTTAAAAGAGTGACTTCCTAAGGAAAAACAGGCCTGACTAGTCTCCTGCTACCCTCAGCTGCATACCAAGCCTCTAACAGGTAGGCCAAGTGAACTCTCACTGCTGAACTGGTTTCTCATTACAATTTCCCTAAATACACTAATGGGAAAGCTGGTGGATACTTCAAGGTGAAGCCTTTTCACTTTCACAGCGCAAAAAACTGCAATGATTTCAGCGATTTGGAAACAGTCCCAGAAGGAGTGGTAACTGATGGCAGCTAATTCAGCACAGAGCAGACTCAAAGGACACCGTGAAAGCACATAAACATGCAGAGTGAAAGCTGATATTTGCTTTCTTGCTTGAAAAGTCTGAAATAATCCATTAAACTGTCCACATATCAGCATACTAAACATATCTAGGGGAAGGTGTGCCTGTCCTCAGCAGAGGGTTGGAACCAGATGACCTTTAAGGTCCCTTCCATCCCAGGCCATTCTATGATTTTATGACAGTAAAACTACAATAAAGTACAAGTCTCACATACAACCTTGAAAAATTCCACAGGACTATTTACTATGCCAGCTGGTTACTCCTATGGCCTTTAAATAGTCAGTCGTGCTTTTTCTTTTCCCCTGACTTTTGAAATGCTGCAGGTTAAACTTGTGAGCAAATAAACTTTAATAAAAAAATAGTCTCATTTAGAAGAAAATTCTCGAAGTAACTGTGCACATCACTGTGTAAGTTTTTACATTCTAGGGTTTCTAGCTATCCCATCCTGCAGCCTAAAGGAGTATAACCATTCAAACTATGAATAATTTCTGTACCTGTATCAAGCTTCTGCAATGTACAAAACACAAGCACTGCATTTTCTAACCTCTGGTCCTACAGCGAAAGGGAGACGATCATCCATTCCCCCCCATCACTTCCACCTCAGCAACAACAGGTAACGAGACAGCGAGCAGCAAAACCGCTGGGATTTTCCATATGGAGCAGAACACAAGAGCAAAGCAACCTCCCGCCATCTGCAAGAGGATTAGCAGCCATCTATCCCTGAAGTGGCGGAGATAAACAGCGCTGCTGGCAGGGAAAAAACAGTCTCTCCCAATTGTCCCCAGCAGCGCGGGGTCCGAGCTGCCCGATTCGTGTCGGATTTGGGCGCACATCGAGCACGGTTCCATCGGGAAGTCACTTCCCTACCAGCAGCGGGAATGGCCGGATCCTCAGGGGGACTTCCCCCCTTCTCCCAGCCTTTCCCTGGCGCTATTTTTGGGCGACTCTCCCCTCCCCCAAACACAGCCTTTCCATCCCAGCCACCCCGAAGGCGCCCTCGAAACCCCCACCCTCCCTCATCGCTGCTTCCTCTGTTTGGGATCTGGGAGCGGGTCCTGCCGGGGGAATACAAACAGGACCGTCCTTCCCCCCTCCGCGCTGCCCTCCTCCCGGGAACGCTGGGCGCTCGCTGAACTGCTCCCCGAGCCCGCCGGGGCTAAGCTGGATGGGGAAGGGGCTCGGGAGGCGGAGGGCAGCGCTTACCGGCAGCCAGGAGCCCGAGAAGGCTGAGGAGCCCGAGGATCAGCGGCCGCGCCATTGCTTCCCCCTCCGTGCCCGCCTGCAATGCGGCGCCGCCGGCACCGCCCGCACCCGCCCTTATATAGGGGCAGGGGCGCGCACGCGCGCACACCGCCCCGGTCACGCGCAAGGGATGGCGGGAGCTGGGCGGGAGGAGCAGGGGGTGTGAGGGGCGTGAGGCGTCTGAGGGGGGCGTAAAATGGCGGCGGCGAGCTCGGGTGCGGGAGGCTGCGGCTCCCCGGACCCCCCCGCCCCCGCCGCCACTGGAAACGGCGGTGTCTGGCCGGGAAGAAAAAAAAGCCTTCAAAGCGATTTTTGCTTCCCCGGGCGCTGCCATGAGGCGGTGGGGGTCCCAAAGGCAGGAGTCACCCCACATAGACCAGCTAGCCTGGTTGAGGCACACACCAACATGGAGACGTATGCACCTTTTCCGATCGGCTTCCCACTAGGCCAGGTTGGTAAAGGCTGTCTCCCACCTGGCTTTGAACAGTTCCAGGGATGGTGCATCCACAAACCTCCCTGTGCCAGCGCCTCAACCCCCTCACAGTAATAGAAGTTAACTCCTAATATCCAACCTCAACTACCTCTCCCTCAAGTTGTACCCATTCCTCCTTGCCCTATCACTACAATTGCTGCTGAAGAATCCCTTCCCAGCCTCCTTCAGGCAGTGGGATGTGCTGCGAGGTCTCCACAGAACCAAACATCATGTTGGATAAGTGCCACCGCAGTGCTTCCCATCTTGCTTGGGAAGCAATGGGAATGCTGGTTTTACCTTGCCGTGCAGGGAAGGCTCCCTGTTGTCACTGGTATCCCTGTGCCCCAAATGAACAGCAATTAAAAGTATAATTAAGAGCAACAGCCTGAATTCACTTGCTGGTTTCCCAGCCTCTTACTCCTGCCTTGCCCCTTGCACTGATTCAGCTCACTGGAAAAACAAACTAACCCAGAGGAAAAAAAAAAAGGCAGTTTTTTCCTGACTGGATCAACAAACTGAACCTGCTCAGCTGAGGGACAGGGCAGATCCCTCGTGGGCTCTCCAGGACTGGGCAGAGCAGCCAGACCAGCTCCCCTCTTCATCTAAACCCACACTCAAGGCTTGCTGTGGCTGGAAGAAGGGTCCTTGATAATGCTTCCCACAGCCTGGGGAATCTGGGCATCCCCTGTGGCCTCAACACAAAGCAAACTTATCCCATCTAAAGAGCTTGGCCTCTACCCAGCTTATCCTGCCCAGTTCACGGGGAACTTCCAGGTACTGCCCCTCGTTTGAGGGCACACAAGTTTTTACTTTGTTAGGTCCTTACCTACATGTCCATTTTTCGAAGACCAGACTTGCTGATAACATTTAAAGTTTACTTGCCTTAAAGGTTAGGAGGAAGCGGATCTGTTCTGTTTCACTTTGCCAGGCTATACCAAACAGCGTAACACACATTTCTCCTTTTCTTATGAGGTCCTTTTAAAAGGTCCTTATAAAAAAAAAAAGCTAAGAAGTTACCCCAATTACGGTGATTTTCTTCACAAACCACACCAGGAGAACTTAATGCTTACACAGGGCCTTTGCCCCTCCACAAGTGAGCACAGATTTATTCAGAGCCTCCAGAACTTCTGCTATCACCACCATCAGGAGCCAGGCTCTTAGGTAATTCCCAAACTGGAGCCAGGTGCACCCCACTGAATCAACGAGGCAGAAAGCCACCCTCAATTTTGGCCAGACTAAACAAGCAACCTTTACTCTGGCTCTAAAGCCACCTTGCCTAGGCAGGGCTCAGCGCACTGCCCTTATCTCCTGAGCGTACAAAAAGTGTTGACGAGGCACCTCAACTTTCCAACCATCAGCCAGCTACTAACCTAGGAAAACACACACCAAAAAATAAAAGAGCTTTGTGAAGAATATTTAAAAGGTGGTTAAGTAAGACTGTCTGGAACGTGAAAGCTGCTTCAGCAGGCAGGGTGTTTTTCTTTCTGGGAGCTGAAGGACAGGGAGAAGAAGGGAGTAGCTTGGAGCTAGCAGGTTCTACCCCCAGTCTGTTATCATTTCAGGCTAGCCCAGGTTTTCCTGGAGCTTTGCCAATTCCCATTGATTTGGGACCTTTTTTTTTTTCTTTCCTCTCTCAAGCACAGGGCACATAATATTTGGGAATAACCAATTGTCTCCGTGACTTAGCTTTCCTGATCTAGCCACAATGTTTGCTAGTTTCCTCCCTTAAAAATTGAATTAAACAAAATAAAGCTGCATCAGGAGTTCAAGTACCTGTCTGCTGTGGATATTTGGAAGAGTGGGAAACTCACAAGGATATCTCAGCCTGTTGGGACCAGGCCCAGCTCACAGATATGAGCTGAGACCTGGCACTGAGGATCTGCCTACCACCTTCAGCTTCTGCTGAGATTTGGGGTTTTTCCTGAGGACAAACCTCCCAGATGAGATACCAGATAAGGCTTCTCAGGAAGGATCCTGGCTTGTCTGCAGTGACATACAGCTGAGTCACTTGGCTGCGGCTGAGGGACAAGGAGGCCTCCCCCAGCCTAAGCTTGGTTTTTAGCCCCGTTTTCTGGGAGGCACACGTGGAGAAAGCGAGTAGGAAGAGCTCGGAAAGCTGCAGCCAAGCAAGGGACTTTCCTGCAGCTAAACACATGACTCACTTTGCAGCTGCCTCCCCTACCAACCTGTTGGACTGGGCCAGCACCAGAGCCCGGCTGGTTTGGATGCTCAGTTTTGTCGTGCCTAACAGCGCACAAATTCCTTCCACATCGCCTCGCCCTCCTGGCGCCCAGTTCTTCGCTTTGCATAAGTGGGGCACGTGAGGAATCTCTCTTTGGCAATCCTGGGAGGCTGGCCAGAGGCCCCTGCAGGCTCTGGTTTTGCAGCCGCAGCCAGCTCTGCAGGAGAAATGTTCTCTTTGCAAAAGAAAAAAAACCAAAACAAGTGAAATAAATAAAGAGGCATTTTCCGCAGCAGCCTGGCTTTCAGACTCTTTTGCATTTCCACTCTGGAAAAGTGTCTGCAGCAGCAGCAGGAGGAGGAGAAGAAGCAAAGCCAGCCACAAATTACAGCCTGACAGCCTCATGCAGAGCCTTGAACACGTTGGAAGTTGATTCCAGCCCAAGAGCAGCCTCCCTGTGATTCACCAAATGGTTTGGCTTGCGGGTCCTCCTGGAGTGGAGACAGACACCCCCACACACACACCCCCTTCCTCCCCACTAACAGGCTGCAGAGAAGTAGCTCAGCTCCTGCTCTGACATTCCTCCCAGGGTAGAAAGCATCTGAGCATGTTCCAAATGGGATGGCAGTGCTGCAGGGGCTGCATCCGAGGGCAGAGCTGCAGGTCGGCAGCACCAGCAGCTGCCATGGCACGTGGGACCTGCCCCACTCCTCCTGGCACACACACAAAAAAGAAACAACCAAAAACCACAACCCTGACCCACAGAAACAGATGGTTCTGGACTGGATCGGGGTCCTGAATCAGCCCAAGGTGCAGAGAGCAGCACATGATGAGCCAGCTGGGCTGTAAGAGCGAGACAACAGCAGCTTCAGACTGACACCGAGTAGGTTTAGGTGAGGAAGAAGTTCTTCCCCGTGAGGGGCACAGGCTGCCCAGAGCAGCTGTGGCTGCCCGATCCCTGGAAGTGTTCAAGGCCAGGTTGGACAGGGCTTGGAGCAACCCAGTCCAGTGGAAGGTGTCCCCACCCATGGCAGAGGTTTGGAACAAAATGGCCTTAATGGTCCCTTCCATCCCAAGTCACGCCGTGATTCTGTGACCCTACACATTTTCAGTCTCTCGGCCCCTGGCACCAGCACAAACAACCACACACTGCCGAGCCCAGCAGCTGATCTGGCTTTAGGAGTGATCCCTTCCTCTCCCCAGGCAGTTTTTTGCCTGGATCCGGTTCTCTGTCCGAACGCCTGTGGCACAGCACGGGGGTGAAAGCGTTGAGGACCGGCCCCCTTTGGCAGCCGTGCCACAGCAGAGCTCTCAATTAACACTGCCATAGTCACAGGCTGCGTTCCTTCCCACGTTCAGCCCAGCCACAACTTAATTATCAAAAGGGGTCACATCGAGTACACTGGATTTTCCCAGCAAAGCATAACATAAAACCTCAAATCACTGCAGCTAATTCTCATTTCAGTATTTCCTTTGTCAGCTGTCACAAGTTGTGCATTTTAGTTGCAAGCTGTATTTTGTTGCCAGGTTTCCTCAGCATTTTAGGTACTACTTACTGGGATTAGACTCCTATTTCAAGGCAAACCATATCCCAAGGCAACTGATACTTCAAGTAGATCAACACAAAGATCATCAGCAGCCATAAAGGCTTTGCCCTCATGAACCAGGATTTCTGACCAGCTCTAGCAAGATCTGGAACTGCAACAGAGTTGCCAGAAAAGCAGATGATTCCTCCAAAATAAAAGGGAATCAACAGTGCAGCACCAGCTCATCAATGTTTTAAAGGATATGCACCAAGATGCAGAATTCTGTTCCTGCTCCCATTGTGTCATCTTGTCAGGGCCATAAACATCGAGATTGCAGCCAGATAAATCTCTGCCACAACCTTTGAAGCAGGGTTTCTTTTTATAAATGTAAAGTAATATGTTTCTCTAAATCCTATTTAACCCAACCCCCCAAAAATTTAGAACTATACATCTAGGCTATCCAGGAAGGAAACAAATGAAAATGTATAATAGATTTTAAAATGTATTTTGATACAAATATATAAAACAAAAAAGTATATACAAAATTGAGCTCCTTTCATTTGGTCTCTGCTTCATGGGTTTTCGAGGATTACACTTGGAAGTTGTTTTTTTTTTTTCCACTCAGAACCACTTAGGGCTTTTTCAGAAGTGGAGGTTATTGTCATCCAGTGTTTTCCATCTGCTGTGACTCATTTTGGTTCACTCAGAAGTGATTAGATAATCACAGGACTCCAGGAGCTACGGCTTTAAGGAAAAGCACAAAGAATTACAGCTTTTGCAGGAAAAATAAGAGTTGGCAGAGAACAGCTACAAAGGCTGCTGTAAGGAACAGGCTGAGAAAATGCAGCCACCCCCCGACTTTCTTCACACAGTTTCCTTCTCTGTTGAAATACTTGGTTTCTCTTCCTTCATTATCCAAAGCAAAAAGGAAGGCATGAAATAGAACATATTATTTGGGGAAGAAGGTGCAAAACAGAAGAGTTTGAGCCAGAAATGAAAGCCCAAGTAAGCTGTCCTCAAAACTTTAGATGAGCTAAGAGCTGATGTGTAGGAAAGAGAGAAGGAATAGGACAGGAGGATCATGTAGTTTAATATCTTAACAAACAGCCTGAGAAGTCAGGCAGTGATCACTGCTTTCCTGCTCACTGAGATTCTGTGCAAGGTCTACAGTTCTGGTTTTTTAGGTCACAAAATGCATCAGGCAGCACCTCCTTGTGTGTAACCTCACCTCAGCTGCACACTCACAGACTTTTAGGCCAGGATTTCAGTGAAGCTTGCAGCAGCAGCTAATCACTGCGGCCAAAAGTGGCACGGGTTGGGATTAATCAAAGTCACAAGGCTGCAGGGGGGAAGTGGCAAGTGCAGCTCCCACCACAAGGTCTTTCTTCATCATGCCAGTGGATACAGCCCACGCCCAGAGTCGTGGGGATCTGGATAGCTGCCCTCTGCCCTGTTCTACAAAAGGGTAAAAATACAGCCAGAGACTCAACCTCTTTCTTCCACTGTCCCAGCTAAGTCTGGGATTTTAAGCATTTGGAGCAAGTTACCCAGTGTGGTGTTCATCCCTTGCTTGCTCCAAGTCTGACAGGCATCCCACAGCAAACTTCCTGAGCTTCTTCTAGGGTTTCTTCACCTTCCAATTTCATAAAGCAAAAGCATGTTTCACTCTGGAGGAAAAAACACCAGGATTGTGGCACAAGGAGGGCAAACAGCTATGATTTTTGGATTTTTGATTGGATTTCTGGATTGATTTGGATTTTTGACCTTTGGATTTCACAAGAGGATTCCCTGGAGCAACCTCCTTTCCTGTGTCATTCACACTGCAACAGCAGCTGGGGAAACATTGGAGCATCTCCTCCAAACAGCAAACACAGGCAAGAGAGATGCTTTATGAATTCCATGGGCAGTGCTGACTAATGAAGTATTGGCCTCCTGGTTTTCCATGGCAATCACAGTGGAAGCCTGCAGCCTGGTTTTCCATGGCAGTCACAATTTCCATGATTATCACCTCACGTGCATCCTTACACTTGCTCTTCACAGGAAAATAAAAATAAAAAAAATCTTATTTTCACCCTCAGTTTGTTAATCCTGGCCCTGAGAAAATCAGCATCATGTACCCACACAAGCTCAGCTACTGCCAGGAAATAGCTGGAGCAAAACTCACCATTCTGCAGAGCTTTGTTTGCCATGATGAACATTAAAGGAGAAACAAAACCCTTTTTATCTTTCCCCAGGGAAGGGCAGAGAGGTGTAGGAGTTAGCATTCATCTTTGGGCACTGCCACCCAGTCAGCTGCAGAACAAAACATGGCTGAGCCCATGGAAGAGAGAGGAGGGGGAAAAAAGCACCAAAAACCCACTCTGTCAAGAGCAGAAAGTGGTATTCCTGGCTTAACACACCGGGTCACACCCAGCACTTGTGGAAGGACAGAGAGAAAACCCCACCCAAGGCACCTGCTGAAAAATAACCATCCCCATTTCCCCTCACCAGGCCACTGCAGCTGCCTGTTAAAACTTATCCAACAACTGCTTCCCATCAGGTTGGAATTGTCATGCTCAGCTGCAGCTGGTCTCTCTCTGTGCTCCTTTAGTGGGAGGACAAGGTTCAGAACCACGTTCTGTCCTTGCTAGCAGATCTGCAAATGAGACTTAACTAATTCCAAGAAACGTGGAAACTGGTTTTTTCCATAAAAATGAGGATTATCAGGTTTGAGCTGCACCCTGTTTCACAGGGAAGCTTAGAAAGCAAACAGGTTTTGCTCTTATTTGGTTTTCCTGATGCTGCCTGGGGCAATCAGAAGATACATGGAATTTTGTAGTGATTTCTCGTAAAAGCATCTGGGTTTCCCCAGCTTGCTCTGAGCAGCTGTTCCAGTGACAGCCTCCCTGCTGGCAGCAGTGATTCCTGCTGCAGGTGTCCTCACAAAGCAGGTGATCTTGGTGGACTCACCCTGCTGTGTCCCTGAGACCCGTGGGTTCACGAGCAGGAGGGTCCTGCCGTGTGTCACACACATCTCTCATTCCACAACACACCTTTCAAATGACACCCACCACGACTAGAGCAGCTGAGGTGGGGAAGCAAGTTCCATCCTTGCAGGCTGCCAGGATGCAGCAGTGCCATTTCCTACAGGTGGATCTTCCAGAGGTCCAGCTGCAGGGCTTGGCTGACCCTATGGACATCCCAGTGAACTCCCCAGGCTTCTGGGCAGATCCTGGTTCTCTGTCCTTTATCTGCTCGGGTGCTTTTGTTTCAGATTATTTTTTGGAAAGGCCCTTCTCTGTGATGAGCAAGGCTCCAAAGGTCCTGGTGTCCTCATTGTGTGCAAAGCAGTGAGGATTTGGTTATCACCAAGCCAGAAAGGTCTCCAGGCAGAGGTGTTATCTTCCCTTTGTACACAAGGCCCACAAGGCCACAGCATGACTTCAGGGGATGGTCAGAAGCCACCCAGGGGCTGGGTGGTGCTCACAGTGGAGCTGTTGCACGCCTGAGCTGGTGCTGGAAGGGGTTTCCCTGCATCACACCCTGGCCACGCGCTCCTGCCGCTTCCCTGCTGAGAAACAGACTGACCCTGAGTAGACCTGATCAGCTCCTGATCCAGGCAGATCAGGGGATCCAACCCTAAATTCCCCCTGCCAAGGAAAGGCAATAAAGGGAAAGATTACAGGCTCACTTTACTGCAGGTCTCACAAAGGGAGGGAGAGGGAACCTGTATCGGGGACAGAAAGAGAGCACAGGATGGTCCTTCCCCTGCATTAGGTGGATTTAAGCACCCCATGAAATGGCAGGGCCGCAGAAAGATGAGATGCAAATAACACATTAGGGCAAGGAAATAAGCTGCTCCAATAAACCTCACTGATGAAAGCACTCAGCACGAGGAACCTCTTCCAGCCTAAGGCTTCTTGATTTCGTCAACATTTGAGAACACCTTGATAAAACCACACCTTTTCATAAACACCTTGACACCAAGGGTTTGCCAGAATTTATTTCCATACTCTTAAGACTCGTGATGCTCTGGGTGAGGAGCAGAAGAGGACAGCCTGCAGCAGAGACCACACTTTGGTCTGTGCCTGTGGCTTTGTGTGGTGCTTCTCAAGTAAAACCCAGTGGGGCACCCTGGTTGAATAACTCAGCACCCGAGTCACTCCTTGGGTTTTCTGGGTGCTCAGAACTTTCCAGTACAAAGTGGCTCTCACTTCCTTCTATTTGGAGGTGAGAGAACGAGACAAGTCACAATTTTACAGACATTTCCTCTCCCACTGAGGCCCAGAGTGGGTAACTGCTGCCATTTAGCACAATCAGCTCCTTTTTGCTGGGGTTTTCTCTTCACACACAGGCTGGTCAGAAAGAAAAGGAGCTACACTTGGTTGACCCTAAATTGAGTTCCCTTTCTTGAATGGTGTGTTGGGAAAGTAGGTTGGTCAGATGGGGAGTTTTCATGTTTGTAGAGGGCAAAGAGACATGGATTTTACCCAGCTGAGGGTGCTGCTGACCTTACTGAGATACTGACAGCCACATGATGGCATTTTTTTCACTGCAGGGCTGTTCCAGAGCCAATGACACCGGTACAAATGCACCTGCAGCCTGCATCTGATCCCCCCTCTCTTCTCACTTGCCTTTTTTCCTCTGACAGAAGCTTCAAAAGCCAAACCAAAAAGGACAAGGCTTCCCACTCACCTGGGAGATCAGCAGACTGGCCTTGCTGCGACAGGGGAACATCAGAAGCTTTTTTTTAACTGGTGCTACTACTTTAAGGTTTGCCATCCTCTCTTCTTGAGAGAAATCCCCCTGGCTCAGCTGCTCTCATCATGTCAAAAGTGAATCTTTTGCGTTGCAGGTTTGGAAAGAGTTTGCGATGATTAAAAATAAACCAACTTCTTTATTTCGCTCTCAGCAGTTTTAGAGAAGCAGAATTGAAAAAGGAACAGAAAATAAGGTGCAGGGTTATTTGAAGATTCTGCACATGTTTGCAGGGGGCTAAAGGATGCAGAGAGGGAAGAGTGGGTGGAGCTCAGTCCAAAGCTCATCAGCTGCCAGCACCTCGATTCCCACTGAGCTCCCACCCTCATTATGAAGGCTGGTTTTAATTACACCTGCTGCGAAAGTGGGGGAAAGATCCACTGAAAGTCTCTCTGGAGAGCTCAGATAATGGCATGTGCTGGGGCTGCACAAGCCAGACAGCTGGGAAAGCAAACATGAGGAATCAGCTGTGTCCACAGGCACTGGATAAAAACTGATAAAAGTATCAATTCACCCGTGGAGAGCAGAACTCCTTCCTCGGGTGCTGAGCCGACAGCAAATCCTGCTGCCTTGGGGACATCCCCTTTTGCTGGCTGTCATCTCCCCCAGCCCCTGGGTCCCGTCCCCATGGCTTGCTGCCCTCTTCCTGGGCAATTCGCTTGTTCTCCTTTGATGGCAACAGCCTCCCCTGGCCAGCTGATGCAGCAGGGCCGAGCATCGTGGGTGGGGTCCGGGACACCCCTGGGGGAGTGGGTGTCCCAGAGTCGCTGAGACAGGAACAGGCACGGCCCGGGGAGACAGGGGTGAGGCAGGGAGCAGACAGGAGCTTTTCTGTGTTAATCCCTAGAAGAGATGGGGAAGGAGGAACAGAAAAAGCAGATGTGGGGGCTGGCAGCGCTCGATTTCCCCCTCCAAGCTGCAGGGCCGGGAAGCTCCCTGCGAGAGGAACCCGCTCCAGTAAGGGCTGTGAAACTGGGACCAGTTCGCAAAGAGGCGAGGGAGCGGCGGGCGGTCGGCAGGTGGCAGCAGGAGAGCGGTGAGAGGAACAGCAGCCGCCCAGGGCTCGAAAATGGGCTAAGAAAAAGGAGTTTCCGAGCTTGGCTTTTTTTACAGCCTTCTTTGACATAGGGACCCATCAGAGACAGGGAGGATGGAACACCGCGTTGATGGTTACAAGGAGAGAGGTTTCCCAGTAGGAAGGAATGGAAGTGTTTAATTATTCATAGGAACATAAAAACAAAACAGGAGACAAAACAAAAAAAGCAAACAAAAATAAACTAGAAAAGTTTCAGCTTTTGGTTCTGCATTCCAAAGGAAAAGGTGGGCAGCCTTGTCACAGAGGATGGAAACTCCTTTGTGAGGTTTATGCAGGAAGGTTCAAGAGGAAAAGTCCAAGGACAGGTGGATCAGTGATTAAAAAAGGTATTCACCCCTTGGAAGATAACGAGGATTTTCACACTGTCACCTTCCTGATACCAGCCCATAGCCAGGGAGTCTTTAGAGCTCTCATTAAAGCACCAAAAGTGCTTTCCTTGGGAAGGCCTGGTGCAGGCTGTGGGAAACTGGAGTTCCTGGGATGGCTGTGCACACACCCACACACACCCTGACACCGAGAGAAACCTGCTCCCTCTTCACAGCCTGGGGGAAATTGTTAGTTATTGTTTATGATCCACAGGGAATTTCCTTTGGGAAAAGGAAAAGAGGAGGAACTGTAAAGTCTTCTGCCTATAAGTTGGATCCTTTTGGGTTTTCTGTTCTCACACTCAGCATCTGCATGAGACATTTTGTTTTAAACAAGCTTTGGAGACCCAAAAAGGTGCAGAAATAGCAATGCTTTATTATGCTAAAGGAAAGTGCAAGTTAGTCTGTTCCCTGAGGATCAGGAGATTTGCTTTTAACTCTTATCAGCTCAAAGGGTTTTAGATAATACAGCTGAAAAAAAATAGATTTCATGGTTGGAACTAGATGATCTTTTAGGGTTTTTCCCCAACCCAAACCAGTCTTCAGCTCCCTGATATCTCCCTACATTTATTTTGCATGGTTTCCCACTTTCTGCTCCTAGCAGATGAAGCCACTGGTGTTTAAAAAAAGTGGAAGTGTTTTGGGACATGGATCAGTCCTGCTGCTCATTGAGTTAGATGTTTTTAAAATTGAGAAGATGATATTGTGCAATAACCTGTGATGAAGACTTAGTCCCCTAGAGATTACTTCACATTTAGCCCTCAACAATTCATTTTGTCCTCTACAGATCAGCACAAATTTTACAATCAAAAGAACCCTCTAACTACCTCTATCTTGTCCTCAAAATGTTCATTCTCTCCCTGACAGATTATCTGAATTTTACCTCTAAAAAAAAAAAACCCTACTGATTACTTCTACATTATTGTGAAAAATGTGATTCTGCCCCATACAGATTATCTCAGATCTTATCCCCAAAATATTCCTTGTGCCTTACAGATCACCTAAAGTTTTCTAGACAAAATTTTTCCTACCTGTTGTTTACCTCATTTTTACCTGGAATCATTCTCTTCCCTACAGGCAAACTCGAATTTCCACCCCCACCATTTTGTCTCCTACAGTTTAAATAGATTTTTACCACCCAAAAAACCCATCTGATTACCTCTATTTTACAGCCAAATTGTTGAAGCAGATCCTGCTTTTTATCATGCCAATGTCCTAGGCAGATGCTGCCATGGGGCTAACAGAGGAAGAAAAGAGTGGAAGCTTTTTTTAAACTGAAGCCTGACCTGGTCACTGCCACATCATCAACTTGAACCGAGGGCGTTAAACCAGCAGCAGATGCCTTTATTCCCCGAAAACCCAGAGCATCCTGGTTGCTATAGAGACAGGTCGCCCTTTCCTTGCTCCTGATGTGGTTCTGGGGACTGCTCCTTTGCTTCCTCCCTTCCCCTGGGTTATCCCTGGGCGAGAGGAATGGGACACGAAGGGAATGTGATCCCGCAGGTGGTGAAGGGTGGAGGAAACACAACTCCCCGCCTCTCTCGGCTGTGTGAGGGGTGGAGAAGGCACTTTGTTCCTCGCCGTGCCAGCTTTATTATTGATGAAGCAGGAAGGTGATCTCCATCCCCAGCCCCACGTGTGTGCAGAGCAGGCAGGGAGCACGGGCCGGGCTCAGGAAGACCCCTCCTCTGCTCCTGTCACCCCCTGGGACCACCACAAAAGCTGTCCTACAATGACAGTGACACCTCACTAGTATGGGTGTTCACCTGCCCACCAGCCTCTCTCTGCCCTCATCTCAAAATTATTTACACATCAGGGTTCGATTTTTGCCAAGAGCTTTGCCCACAAAATCCGAGGGAGAATGCCCTGTTCCAGTTGAAATAACAAGCCAGGAGCTTAAAAATATTTCGCTGTTTCTCAAAACCCCACAAAACTCCTGTGGTGTGTGGCCAGCCAGACTGATCTGCTCTTTTGTGACATGATCAACCTGACAGCCTGCACAGGCCTGATCCTGCCAGCCCTGGGTTTGCCTCGTTTAGGCAGAGTTCCCGAGACACTGCCCTCCACCCCAGCTCCATCAGCAGCGCTGCAGAAGCCAAAACCCCGGAGTTATCATAGCTGTGCTGCCTATCTGCAGCTGGACTGCAGAGCCACTGGCTGTGGGTGCCTGCTAAAACAAACAAACAAACAAACAAACAAACAAACAAACAAACAAACAAGGAAGGAAGGAAGGAAGGAAGGAAGGAAGGGATTTCCTGCCTTGCTCTTTGCATACCAGCTATGCCACCAGCTGCTGGCACTCTCCATTCATCCCCATCACCTTGGCTCACAGGAAGCCACTGAGGAGTGATGAACGATGTTGGTCATCACACTTAAATGCCAAGAAAACTTGCATTTTGCTGTCTATGCCACATGCGTAGCGGAAAAACTATGCCAGGAATGTAAAAGAAGGCTGAAAGTTTTTATGGGGACTAGTTTTTTTGGATCTCTCTCTGCTTGCAGAGCCAGATGTCTTTCAGCTCCTTGGTGTCTCTTGAGGGAGCTGGGTGAATTTCTGCACTTCAGCCAAAATAGTCATTTCTGTAGGATTTAATGCTCCAGACCCTAAGCCTGCCCTACAGTGACAGCCGGTGTCCCCCAGTGCTCCTGGGCTGCTCCCAGCAGGATGCTCTCAGTCCCTGCCCTCTTGGAGCACAGAGTTGTGACCTCAGCAGCACAGCACACCCCAGTGGGACCAACCCCCTCACAGCTCCTGTATGGGGATAAAGTGGAGTCTGGGGAGGAAGGTGCTGACTTTGAAGCCAGTTTTAGCTGAGGATAACAAAGAGGAACCTTGCCACAAGGTGGTCACAGAGATGGAGCCAGGTTCCTCACATGGTGGGATGCCGAGAGCTGGGGCAGGAGAGGTTTGGAGTGGATAGAAAAAGAAGCAATTTCTCCAGTAAGACAGTGAGCAAAGAGAGATTGTACTAGCTCCATCCTTGGAGGTTTGCAGGATAAAGCCCTGACCACCCCAGCGTGACCCTGCTTTGAGCAGGAAGCCTACAGCCCAAACCAGCCGGTGGTGCCCGGGAGGGGACTCACCTCGGCCCAGACGGGACAATTTCGCGGGCTGTCTGTGGGCTCCCAGGACCCCTCTTCCCCCCTTTTCTCCACCCCAGCGCCCAGGCGGCCCCTTCCAGCGATCCCGAGGCTGGGAGCCGGCAACTCCCGGATTCCCGGCGTGGCGTGTCGGGGTGGGGGCAGCGGGGGTTGGCCCGGGGACCCTGCACGGCCCCGCCCCGGGACCCGCGTCCAGGCGCCGGGACCGCTCCCCCTCCGCTGCCCCGGGAGGGAGGAAGGAAGGAAGGAAGGAGGGAGGGAAGAGGGGAGGGAGGGAATGAGGGAAGGAGGGAGGGAGGGAGGATGACAGCACCGTGAAGAAAAGCAGGGGACCCGCTGCTCTCTCTCCTCCCGCACGGCAGGACCGGGCGAGCTCGCCCCGCGGAGCGGCCGCCGCCGGGTAGGTGCAGCGGGGGTCGGGACCGACGGGGCCGGGGCCGGGTCCGGAGCGCAGCCGGGGGCCGGGACCGGCGCGATGGGCAGCGGGAGCCCCGGGGCTCGGGCTCGGATGGCGGCGGGGATCGGGTCTTTCCCGGCGGGGAGTTGCGGGAAGTTGGGCGTGCGAGGAGGGGCCGCGGCCCCGAGCTCCCCCCACCGCGGGCAGGGGGAGCGGGGCCGGCGGGGAGCCCGGGGCTCGGTGGCCGCATCCCCCCGCGGGGCGGCCCCGGGCTCCGCCGGCTCCTTTGTGCGCCCTCCGGCCTCGGCCGCTCCTTTGTCTCGGTGCGGGGCCCCCCGCCGCCCGCTCCCGCAGCGGGGCAGCGCCGGCGGTGCCTCCCTTCCTCCCCTGCCTCCCTCCCCTCGGCGGACAGCCGGATCCCAGCGCCCTGCCGCCGAAAGTCCTCCCAACACATGACTGCTCAGCAGCTCTCCCCGTGCCTTTCTCTCGGGTGGGGGGTGGATAAAATAATCAATGGAATAGGATCGAGCTCTGCGGCGGCAGCGCCGAGCCTCCGTCCGGAGAGGAGCGCGGCTGGGGCGACAGAAGGAGACTTTGGAAAAGGAGAGTTTCTTACAACCATCCCGGAGTTGCATCATCCGTCAGCCCCTACCAGGGAGCACTGGAAAGTTGTTCGCACCCTTTCCCCTCCTGTCCCGGGGCCACCGGGGCACGCTGGCCCTCGGCCGGCTCCCGGGAGCCAGCGACATTTCTGCCGGAGCTGGGACTCCGACAGCCTCACGGCCCCAGACGGGACCTGGATGGCACCGGGGGTACCCTGGGGGGAAAAGGCCATCCCAGCAGAGTCCCCCATCAGGGCCCACCGGGATTTCAGCAGCTGCTCCCGGCCACACTGGGGAGAGCTGCCCAGACCCCACTGCCTTTGCGCCAAGCCTGGCTTTGGTGCCTGGAGAAAAGCGTCTCCTTTTCCACAGCCAACGATTTACAACACTACACCAGGACAGGGATTTAACTCTGCAATTTCCCCGCATCTGCCATGTTGCTTCAGCACACGGCTCGATTTCACACCCGCAGTCTCCCTGTGCTGACTCGAGCACAGGTCACCGTCCCCACGGCCGACATCTCTTGCCACCGGTCCCTTCTGCATCCCTGGAGCGCTACAGATGCCTGTCCCGGGCGAGGAGAGACAGAAATGGGGAGCAGAGGCAGGCACAGAGAGCGCGGTATCCCCGCTTTTGGGGTGGGTTTGGTGGAGGAGCTTCCAGGCTTCCGCAGGAGCAGTGAAGGGAAGGAGTGTGGGGCGGTGGGAGGGACCGTGGGCTCTACGCCCCAAAGAAAGGGCTCATTGAAGCAGGGACGGGCATTTGCGGTTCCCAGCGTGGCCGGGGGCCGCCGGCACTCACAGCAGCCGGCATTGTGCCACCGGCGCCGGGAAAACAGGGCCGGGCAGTCCTCTCACCCATCTTGGTGGTCTGCTCTGTAGCCCCCCGGCTGCCCAGCACTTCAGTCGCTCACCTTAGCTGCAGGTGGTGCTGCAAACCCCACCCCAGCCGTGTCCGTGCTTTCCAGCGGGTTGCTTTCAAGGCTGAAGGTGTTTTAGCCGGCTCCTAGTCCAGCTCCAACTCCAGAGGCTGGTCCCTGCCTGGCAGATGCACGTGTTTTACCCCCACGGCCAGCACTGATGTCTCTGAGTCCCACCAGGTTCACCAGGGTCAGGAGCAGCAGCTCTCCTCTCTGCTGGGTCAGGAGGAAACACCTCCCTGGACAGCACCAAGGTGAGGGAGGGAAAAGACAGGTCTGTCCTGGCCATGCAGCCTGTGCTGGTCCCATCCCAAATATTACTGTGCCCTCCCTAGCCAGCCTCTACACCCCTTCTGCACGGTGGTTTCTGGGACACGAGGAACAAGGACAGCTCATGGGGTCATCACAGAGAGCAGGTGGGACAGTAAAAGGGGGACAGGAGACAACCTCGTGCACCTGGAGCTCGAGAGCTTTGTGCAATGAAAACAAAGTTGTTTCAGTGATGCCTGTTTGTACCAACACCCGCTGCTGCTCCTGAGTGTAACCTCTGAGTCAGAAGGACTTTCCATTCCCAACTTTCTCCTCCAATGGGCAGTTTCCAGGCTTCAGTTTGATGAGGCTTGTGACTATTCTCGGCGACTTTATAAACATCGTAGGAGGTGACTTTTTTCCTCCTCTTTTTTTAGCTTGACTAGACATGCTTTTATCCAAAAAATACCTGCCTGGACAGGCTCCTTAGCTGCTCAGCAGGGCAAACGGAAGCAGCGCTGTGCTTGTGCCATGCCTTGGAGGAGAGCCAGGACCAGGATGAAAATTGCTTGGAGATGAAAGCAAAGTGGGAAGCTCTGGTGGCACATTTCCCAAGTCCAGACTGGGGAGGAAGTTGGGAGCGGAAATAGTTGAAAGAGTAAATACAGAGGGTTTTTTTTCCCCCAGGTTGCAGACAAAGAGCAGCACGGAGAGCAGATAAGCCCGTGCTCATCTCTTTGTTGTTCCGCCCCAGTGTTTTGCTGGTCCAAGTGTCTGCTGGAAGCCTGATGAAGCAAAGGATGGTGGAGGGAATTACTCAGAGCAGCAGCAGTGCTGGGGGCAGCGAGCTCAGCTGCAGGTCACTGTGGGCTTCCATGGGGGAACGCATGGGAGTGGACAGGGGCTGGATGGACAGGAGGATCTCAGGCAGGGAGGGAACTCTTGCACGTGGGTACTTCATTGCCTTTCTGTGTCCAGAGCTCAGTTATTGCCTGTTGAGTCACCAGAGGAAAATGTGACTTCATCCAGTCTCACCTCCAGCTGGCTGCCCCCGGCATCTCTCTTTCCTGGATCTCACCTGGTGGGGGACTCAGGGCAGCCAGAGCTGGGGAATGAGAGCCCCAAGGCTTTGTGTTAAGACCTTCCCTTTCCCAAAACCGAGCTGAAAACCTCTGCTCTGCTCTTCCAGTCAGCCAATCACGTGGAATACCCTGCTGAAGGGTGACAGGAGCATCCCTTCCCTCCTTCCTCTCACAGAGCCTCTCCTCACCCCACCTGAACCACCAGTGGGAAAATGAACCATGAACCATCCCATGAACCAACTTGCTCCAGCAGACTGGAATGATTTGGTGTCTCCATAACCGTCCAAGTCCTTCCTTCTTGCTGTGGCAATATTAAGTTAATTTGTTGGTGGTGATGGATCCCACCTGAGCAGGTTTGCATGGGAACAAAATCCCCAGCACCACCCAAAAAAATCTCCTTTTCTGGCTTTAACTCATCTGGGAAATCCGTAAGTCCTGTTATCATCTCTGCAAAGAGAATTGCAGCCATCCCTGCTGAATTGAAAAGCACTTCCAGCCTGAGGGATAGGAAAAAGGCAGGGAGCAGCACCTGAGCTGTGGGTGCTGCCATCCGGGACATCTCAGTTCAGCATTCTTGGAAATTATTCCGCTTTGCTTTGGGACGTGGAGAGCACGAGGGCACTGCCTGCTGTCTCCAGGGATGATGTCCATCCATCTGTCTGCTCACACAGGTGCATTCTCCGGGAGTGGGCACTGGCAGGGCAGCAGCAGCAGCATCCCCATGTCTCTCCTCATCCATCCCATCCCAGCAGAGCCCTGGAGGGGAACGTGCCGGGGACACAGAGCCCCCTCTGTTCCCACTCACAAAGGGGCGCTTGTGGCTCACGCAGTGCCCCAGCCGGGCTGCGCCTCACTGGCCCCAGCGAGGAAGAGCTTTAGGATGCCAAGCGGCCCCAGGCAGCCTCACCAGGTCACCCGTGTGTCCCCAGCCCCACGGCTCAGCCCTGACGGGGCCCCCGCGCCTGTCGCTGCCGCCCCGCGGCTCCCAGGCAGGAGTTTTGCAGCCGGCTGTTTATTTAATGAATGATGTCTGCCCCGGGCCTGTGAATGAGGGTTTTGCCAGCGCTGCCGGACATGGTTCTCTGTGTCATCCCTGTGAACAATCCTTAGTCTGTGGCTCATTTGTGGTCAGGCAGCAGAGGGGGGAAAACCCCGGGCTGGCTTTGCCCAGAGATTCGTCTGAGGAAGCGGTTGATGCCATCCCCAGTGCGTGTGCGGGCAGCAAGGGGACTGTCCCCAGCCCCAGGCGAGGGCAGGGAAGCAGATCACCGCCCCTTGGGATGCCGTGACTCCGCTGGGCGCTGAGAGACGCGCCCGCACACCGAGGACTTTGTGCATTTGGTTTATTTTCTTTTCCTCTCTCTCCGTTGCTCAAATACTCCGACAAGTCCTGTCATCGAGGGGGCACGACCGAGGAGGGGGGATATGGGGGGTGGCTGGCGAAAGGCACCTGCCCCGGCTGCTGGCCTGTCCCCGAGGAGCGGCGCGATGACAAACTAAACTAACAGGGTTGTTAAAAACACACACACACTCGCACACGTGTGCCGGGGATCTCGCTGCCGCCTGCTGAAAGGGGGGAGCTGGGACACATCTGTGGGAGGGCTCTGGGGCTGCCAGGGATCTCCAGAGTCCCCGCATCCCACTAAATCCTGAGTTTCCTGGGTGCGTGGGTGTGGATGTCTCTTTTTAGAAGGTTTTGCTGGAAAGGAGATGGCTGGAAGCCAAGCCTTGGGAGCTGAGCGGTTTGCTCAAGCTGGGAAATTCCTGGTCCTCACACAGAAAGGACTGGGAACCTGGCAGGCTGAGGTGCTGCCCTGGCCACGGGGCACATCCCACCCCTCCTGCCCATGCTCCCTCCTTCCCAGCCGGAGGGGCATTCAGCGAGCAACACTAAAAAAATGCACATTTTGACCGAGCACGACGCGGAAGAGGATGGGACGTGACGCAACGCCTGGCAGGGCTTCCCCACTCCACGCTCTGCCGGGGGCTGCAGAGAGCGAGGCTTAGCTAGGGCATCTCCCCTCCAGCAAACCCAGGGGCCCCCCCAGAGGATGGGGCTCTGCCTGGCTCCCCTCCTATACCCCAAAAGCAGGGGTGGGATGGGCTGCCGGGGTCGCGCTGGTGGAGCCAAGCCCAGCCTAAATAGACTTTCCCTGAGTCACCGAAAGTCTGGCCAAGAAAGCCGGACGAGCGAACGGCATCACCCACACAGCCAGCCGGGCAGGGCACCAGCAAGGTGCAGGAGCCAGCAAGGCCTAGGAGTGTAAATCTGCACACTGGGGACCTGCCCCAGAGCCCGAAACAGCAGCTGTGGCCCCCAAAATCTCCCTGTGGGCTGTGGGTTTGGTGCAACTCAGAGCGGTTTCCAGCAACGGCGGACAGGCAGATCTTTTCTGCTGGGCGGGGATGCCAAGTCTCCTGGTTTTGCATCCTACACCAAGCAGCTGCACCATCATTTGTTGCTTTTTTTTCTCTTTTGGCAAAAACCTCCCCTGGAGCATTCTAGTCCCTGAGGGGGACTGGCAGCAGCAGCGTTTTCCGGCCCGCCGTTGTTCCTGAAAACTCTCTGGGTTTCATTTTCGAGGCTCAGCAGCTGCTGCTGCCGTGCTGGGGGAAGGCGGAAGCTGCTCAGCCCCACACTGGGGCCCTACAGTGGAGCCTCCAACCCTCCCCTTTCCAGAGGTTGGGAGCCACAGTGCACCAAAAATCTGGACGATCCGAGGGCCCCCTCGCTGGCAGCAGCAGGTTTTTGCCAGTGGGAAGCAGGCAGCTGTTGGGTGGCAGGAATTGGGCAGGGGCAGCTGGTGGAAGCGTGGGAAGGGGTCCTGTCAGGCAGATATATTTTGGGAAGGAGGAGGAGCAACCAATGGGGCATTCGGGCAGCTGTTCCTTGGGGGTGGGACAGAGCAGGAGGGAGGAGCTCCCCTTCTTTTACCGCTCTTGTCAAGCCTTTGTCAGCCTCTCACCCTGCCCGCAGAGAACCATTGCCATGCTGATCCTTTTTCTCCCCACAGGCAGGGCTGGCAAGGCCCTAGCCCAAGACACCTTCCCAGTGTGCAGGAGGGACCTGTGTGCGCTGCCCATGGAGATCCGACGCACTTTACCCCAGGATATCCGGGAGCTGCTGCACTGCCTGAAGATGAGGAGCAAGTACGCCGTCCTGCTGGTCTTCGTCATCAGCCTCGTCATCATCGAGAAGGAGAACAACTTCATCTCCAGGTAGGCAGGGGGTACCTGAGCCACCCCACGGTTTTCAGCCCCTCTCCCCCAGTCCTGAGCTCCTACACAGCAGGAACCCCCCAAGTCCCCCGGCGGGATGCAGGGTGGTCCCGCTGTCCTCCAGGCTGGGCTGGGTCTCCCCACAGGGTGTCGGACAAGCTGAAGCAGTCCCCGCAGGCACTGGCAGAGGCCAACAGCACCGAGGGCAGCCCAGCAGCGGCCAAGAACGGCTCGCTGGCCTCGCTGCAGGAGCTGGACGCCGCCTTCTCCCAGCTGAGGTCGCAGCTGTACAACATCACCCTGCAGCTGGCAGGTGACGGGGACCCCGGGCCACGGCGGCACGTCCTGCTGATGGCCACCACCCGCACTGGCTCCTCCTTCGTCGGGGAGTTCTTCAACCAGCAGGGCAGCATCTTCTACCTCTTTGAGCCCCTTTGGCACGTCGAGAAGACGGTGACCTTCCTGCCGGGAGGAGCCAGCGCGGTGGGCTCAGCCTTGGTTTACCGAGATGTCCTCAAGCAGCTCCTCCTCTGCGACCTCTACATCCTAGAGAACTTCATCTCACCGGTGCCTGAGGATCACCTGACGCCCTTCTTGTTCCGGCGGGGCTCCAGCCACTCGCTGTGCGAGGAGCCCGTCTGCACGCCCAGCACCAAGAAGGTCTTTGAGAAGTACTACTGCAAGAACCGCCGCTGCGGCCCCCTCAACATCACGCTGGCGGCCGAGGCGTGCCGGCGCAAGCAGCACGTGGCCCTGAAGACGGTGCGCATCCGGCAGCTGGAGTTCCTGCAGCCGCTGGTGGAGGACCCTCGGCTGGACCTGCGCATCATCCAGCTGGTGCGGGACCCCCGCGCCGTCCTGGCCTCACGCATGGTGGCCTTCTCTGGCAAGTACGAGACCTGGAAGAAGTGGGCGTCCGAAGGGGAGGCTCCCCTGCGCGAGGAGGAGGTGCAGCGGCTGCGGGGCAACTGCGAGAGCATCCGAGTGTCGGCAGAGCTGGGGCTGCGGCGGCCGGGCTGGCTGCGGGGCCGCTACATGCTGGTGCGCTACGAGGACGTGGCGCGGGCGCCGCTGCAGAAGGCCCGGGAGATGTTCCGCTTCGCCGGGCTGCCCCTCACCCCGCAGGTGGAGGAATGGATCGGCAAAAACACTCAGGCTCCCCACGACGGCAACGGCGTCTACTCCACGTGCAAGAACTCCTCGGAGCAGTTCGACAAGTGGAGGTTCAGCATGCCCTTCAAGCTGGCGCAGGTGGTGCAGGACGCCTGCGCCCCAGCCATGCAGCTCTTTGGCTACAAGCTGGCCAGCAGCCCCGTGGCGCTGGCAAACCGCTCCTTCAGCCTGCTGGAGGAGGCACAGCCCGCCTGGGTCACGTAGAGGCACTTGGAGATGGCGGCGGGGCGGAACGAGGGGCTGTGGCCGTGCTCCCGGCCGGTCCGGAGGCGACCTGAGGGTCCCTGCTCCCGAAAATGCTCCTCGCTGCTGCCAGATGGCAGCCCCAGGAGCCGGAGCGTCCTGGCAGAGCTGGCCCCAGGGTCCTGCAGAGCCTGAATTTCACAGTTTCTCCGGGAATGGGGAAATGGTAAGGGTGAGGGGCGGTGGGGTCGGCAGCAGGGCCGCCTCCCCAGCTCGGGAGCTGCGCTGAGGAAGGGGAGGGTGACGACAAGCAGAGGGGGACAGGACCAAGCACCTCTGCCTTGCCACCCCCCGTGCCAGCTGGGATGGGGCAAGGACAAAACCCCTGTGGTGCCAGCAAGCACCCAGACCGCAGAGACCTTCTTGGTTTAGTGCCTTCATACACCAGCACAGACTGGAAACTGCCCACAGAGCCCTGGATGGCATTTGGGCTACAACAAAATGAGGTGACTATGGTTTGGTGCTCTTCAAACTTGGTTTTGGAGGTTTGGATTTTTTTTTTTGATTTTTTTTTTTTCCTGTGTATTTGCATACCAGGTGGATTTATTTATTTATTATGTGAAAAGGGTGGGGAAGCTGGTCAAGGAGCTAAGCCCAAAAATCAGCACAAAGGGAGACACCCAGAACAGAGGTCACATTTCAGCTGGAGACCACCACGTGTCCTCCTGTATGATCTTGGGAGAGCCCCCAGGCACTGACGGGGCTTTAATCCTCCCCAGCCGCCGTGCAGCAGCGACTGCGAACTTGGCAGTGCTGAAAGACTTACCTGATTAAAAAGAAAACAACCAGCACAGGGTCCAAAGCATCTCCTGTCCCCTTAGTACTGGTGGGTGTCCCCTGTCCCGGGGGGAGCCCCAGAAATACGTGCTAACAGCACTGGTGGGTGGCCAAACCTGGCAGAGGCCCGGGGAGTTTTGGGGTGTTTGCCATGTGCAGGTGTTGACCCAGTGCTGAGCTGCCCCCTCCAATTCACATTTCATTAATTAAAATGCCTATTTTTAGCCCTCTTTGTAGCTCGTTCTTTTTTCTGCCCGGGGTATTTTGGGTTATGGCAGCCACTCTAGGGAGAAGTCAAGCGTTTTGGTGCAGGGTGGTTGTCTCCACCTCGGGCTCGCCGAGGAGCCCAGAGGGGATCCCAGAAGCCGCACGTCCCCTTCTCCCCAGCTAGAGCTGTTGGCCAAAAGCAAAAATAAATCAGTGAAGCGAGGCGGCAGCTGGCCACAGCTGGGCTGTGCTTTGCCGGGAGGAACGCGCTGGGGCTCCGGCGAAGGGCTGCGGCTGGGCTGAGCTCACAAAAGCTGCGTTTTTGACCCAAGAGGGAGAACAGAGGCGGCATTGAGGAGCGCGGGGCCGGCCGGCGGGGAGCAGCCACACCGGAGCCCCGGGCAGCCATCCTCCCACCCGGCCCGGCTGCCGAGGCTTTCCCAGCCCGGCATCTGCCTTCAAGGTGCGATTTCAGGATGCCCGCTGCCAGCTGGATGGGGAAAAGGGCACCAAAGTGGGGGTTTTCTTGGCATACCCTCATCGCTCGCAGGCGGCGGAGAGCGTCAGCCTCCTCCCCGCTTCACAAGCAGCTCCCGGCATCACAAGCAGCCCTGGGGCTGCTGAGTGAATCGGGTTTTGTTTGGAGGCTTCCTGCTGGGAAAGCAGCAGGGTCACTGAGGTCAGCTGGATATTCCGCAGCTGCGCGCTGGGAAAAGCCCGCAGAGCTCGGCCGGCATGAGGGGGAACGCAGTTGGACGCAGGGTCCTGGTAAATGCTTCTGGAAAAGCACCATTAGGTTGTTTTTTGCAGAGAAAATAATTTTAGGGTAATTGTTTGTGAAACAGCAGGAGGGGTGAATAGCTGCTGAGCTGCCACAGCCGAAGAGGGGACATTGGAGAGTGCCCAGTGTCCCCCTCCCATCCCTCCGTGGGTGGGGGCGCTTCGGGGCTTGGAAAGCCGGGCTCAGGGGGACAAGGACAGGCAAATCCAGGAACACGGGAAACAAGGGGCGAGGGAAGGGGGAGCTGGGCTGAGCCGAGGCCAGAGAGGATGGCCAGGGCCGCCCGTTCTCACCTGCGCTGCCTCCGGCTGGCTCCAGCCCGGCTCCGCTAGCCAAGCACAAGCATTTGTTCCTGGACACCGTCCAGCTTCCCGTCAAAATCGTCACAGGACAGAGAGAAAACATGCCCCCGACCCATGCAGGTTTCCGCGGGGCTAATTGCTCCCATTAAACCCACGGGCTCCGGGCGCATCGGGAAGCGCCAGGGGACACGGCTCCTTTGGAGGTTGGGGCAGCTGAATTCCCCCCGAGCTGGCTGGGGGAGGTTTGTCCCCCCACAAGAGGGGCCTCCTGCTCACCCTGCTCTAGCCAGGCATTGCCCGGTTCTTTCCGAAAGGCACGGATTTGGGAGAAAAAACGCAGATTGGGGAAGTCATCATAGCAAGAAACAGTGCCTTAGAGCAAGGCTATTCCTGCATCCAGACAGACCACGCAGGAAGCCCACGACAGGAGCTGCAATGGATGCAGCCTCACCCTTCCTCATAGACACCAAAGCAAAAAAAAAATAAAAATAAAATAAATATTCAATCCTCTTTTCAAAAGATGGAAGCTTTCCGAAATAAAGCAGTACTAAAGATTGGTTTAAAATAAGGAAATGAAAGCCCAGCCTGCAGCTGTAGTGCCTCCAGGCTCTCCTCCCAGCCTGCTATAGCTGTACTTTGGGGGGAATTTGGGAACTTTGTGCTGATTGTCACCAGAGAGACCTTTTCCACAAGTAGCCCAGAGCAGTGAGGGGACATGTGTCCTGCGGGACAGGGCCACCAGCCAAAACTGCTTCTCCTTGGGGTCACTGCAGGTGACACGAGATGATGAAAGCTTTAACAAATGATGGATGTGCTGTTCCCCTCTAAATGGGATCTTTCTGGGAAATGATTCCCTCCCGCCGGTCTAATCCGGAGTTGACTTTGGACAGCAGGTACATCCTGCTGTTTCTCTGCCTCCCTCTCGGAGCACTCAGGGCTGCCTGGGGCCATGCTGGCATGGCTGGGCTTGCTGTGGAGAGGCAGAAGCTGCTGGTGCCAATTTAGAGAGTGGTCAAGATGAGCAAGGCTCTGAAATGCCACCTTAGATGCCCTGCAGTTTAACACCCAGGTGCCCCTGCTGGTCCATGAAGCCAAGACACCAGGTTGGTCCATAGAAATCCATAAAAAGGCCTTTTTCCAGCCTGGCATGAGGTTTCTCCCAAAGAGCAGAAGTGGTGGCTGCTCTGCTGGCTGTCCTGACCCCCCATACCCTTCTCCTGACTTGTTCCAGCTCCATTTAATGGGATCGGATGAGCTAATCCCCCACATCTCCTCGCAGCCCTATCAGAGGGGATTTCTGCACAGGGACTGGAGGGAAGGAAATCCATCATGCCAGCAACTGCCTGCCCTCACCCAGCCCCACTGGCTTCTGCTGGAGGCTGGATCAACCCTTTCCCTCTCTCCATTGTGGGGCTTGGTGTGGTTCTTGCAGGGAGCTGGTCCATGGCTACAGCTGCACCATCCAAACACCAGGTCAGTGGGGAGACCCATGGGCAGCGAGGGCTGCAGCACATGTGGACATTTCAACATTAAATGACAACCTTGTTTTCTGTTGTGTTTTTCTAAGAGACTGCATGCCTGACCAGACTGCATTTCTTGGTCTGCATCCCATATTTATCCTGTAATTACACCTTTGGACAAAGGCTGCCTGTCTGTGAGGCCCATTTTTTTCAGGACACAGTTTTATTCTATGCTCTGCTTTCACTGTAATGAAATCTGGGGGGCAAGGGGAAGAAAACTCCCCACATTGGGAGTGAAAGCTGTTCTTTCTCAAAAGCTGCCCCAAGAGCAAAGGAGCTTGCTCAATCCCTCTCCCTTTTCCCAAAGAAACCCTAGCCACTGACATCCTTTATGTTTCTCTACCACCCCACAAGGATTAATGCCACAAACCATGTTATCCCATAAAAGAAAGTTACCACCACACTGTCAATCTCTGGGCTCTGCAGCTGCAGGAGCCAGAGAATTTCCAAGGAGATCCCTTCAATCCTTATAGCCAGGCAGCTGACATGAATAAAGTTGATAAAACTCCTTGTTGGCATCTTCCTGGATCACAGCACAGCGAGGGATGAATTCCCACAAAATGGCATTTCTGTAAAATTCCCAATGTCTGCTGTATGCTTGTCTCTGGAGGGGTAGGAAAGATCTGCATGGCACAAAACCCAAAGGCAGTTGCAGGAGCTATCTGAGCTGGGGTTTCCTCCAAGGGGAAGGACAGCTCTGCTGGGTCCCTGCTTACCCCATGCCAGGAGCTGACATGAGCCTGGCCACCCCCATTTCCCAAAAACTTGCCTTGGGATGAGCTCCAATTTGTAGGTGTCGATGGCAGGTGAGGTGAAGCCTGTCACCACAGCACACTGAGCCTGGCAATAACTCCTCCTGCTGCATTGTGCAGGAAAAGAGAAGCTGGGGAGCACCTTGGCACAGAGCATGCTGTGATCCCAGGAAAAAGGAGAACAGCATTGTGGCACAGTCCTGGGGTGAAGTGGAGGAAGATCCCAGCTCCCCATGGCTCTTCTCATGGATAAAAAAATCAACATAATTGCAGAGACCATTGCATTTCACCCTTGGGGTTTTCCCACCCTTTTCTGGCTGGGATCTGTGACCAATTTATGGGCTGGCATGTACAGAGACACTGCCTATAAATAAACGTGACTGGTCCAGCCTGACCAAAATAGGGAGATTTTGGTGCTGTCGTCCATGGGAAGCAGCTTGTCTTCTCAAGCCACTGAAAAACCAGAAATGAAAAATGAGGTTTGTCAGGGAGAGAATAAATATAAGTGGGACCTTGTTGATTTCTGCTAAAAGTAGATTTTTATGTATAAGGTATAAAATAGCCAGTGTGGATGTTTAAAAGCAGTCAGGAACTGTCTGAATTGCTTTTTCCAGGTGATTCTTTGCCCTGAACTGACACAATTCCACCTTGGCAGAAGCAGAGCTCCCCGAGGCATGTGGGGGCAACCAGCTCACCCAGGCAAAATGGGGAGCTGTGGGACAAGGATGGGCCAGGCAGTTTGTCCAGAGCAATCCCTCATCCCTGGGAGACTCAAAATCCTCCTCTCCTCAAAGCAAAGCTTCCAGGGGCACAGCCAGAGAGCTGCAGCCACACTGGTGCCACTGGGGCTGTCACAGGACGATGTGCAGGACATGTCTGTGGGCAGAGGGAATGTGGTGTGTGAGGCTGCTGATACAGGAGAGGATTTGGGGTTTGCAGAGATGGCTGTGAGCCAGAAACAGACTCCAGCAGCTCAGGTTTGGCAGGGGAGGAAGGGGCCTTCAGCCTGGCCTAGGTGGGAGAACTGCTCTCTAAAGGAGGGGGAAGGGAGGAAAGTAATCCCTCTTCCAGCCTGTCTGGGCTGTTGCAATGTTAGGGAGGCCAAACTGCCCTGATGATGAGGGAGGGCAGAACAAAGATGCAGAGGCTTACAGAGATTTGGGCCAGGGCACAGCAGGGGTACTGGTGACATCCTAAAGTGTCCCCACACAGCACTGTTGTACCCATCCGTGGATTAATCATCCTCAGAGGGATGTCTCAGCTCTAGATGATTACACCTCATGAGGAGAGGACTCACAGACTGGTACATATTGCCATTCTGCCTGTCTCAGAGTGGCAAACTGGGGCAAGACCAACTCACAGAGCCCCTTCCCTACACCTCCACCTTCCCACTGGACCCCTACCAACCCACAGGGAGCATTTGGTCCATGGGGCAGCAGTGAGGAAAAGTCCTGGGAGCCTGGAAAAAGGCAGGCCAGGCCAGGCCTGCCCACCTGCCTCTGCCCCACTGACCACCAGCAGGAGGAAAACCCCTCTCTGAGGCTGATGAGCTTTCACCACCTGCCTGCAGGCTGCTGGAGAAATATCCAAAAACAAATATCCCACCTGCCAAACCTGAGCCCTCACCTGCATACAGCTTTGGGCATTCCGAATTTCTTCCTGTTTGCCTGGGGTTGGATGGGGGGTTTTCACAAAGGCTCCTTCTACCCTCCCCTCTTTGCTCTAGGAACTCTTTTTGTCAATGATGTTTTCTTGCTTGTTGCTGCATCTCCAACTCACTGGCCCAGAAGATTTTTTTCCCCTTTTTTTTTTTTTTTTGAAAGGTTGCCCAATGTTCTGTTGTCCAACTGGCTTCACCTGAAGGTAGCCCTGGAGGGGGAAAACATCATTGACAGGGGAAATTAACTCCTGGAGTACTCCTGGAGTAATGGATTGCTCCCAGCAGTGGATATGTGCTGTAAAATATGGGAAAATGCCTGGCATGAAAAGCCCAAAACTGCCTCTGGAAAAAGACAGAGATGGACATAAAGGTGCAGAGGAAGGGGGACAGGGAAGCAGCAACTCATCCTCAGCATCCTCATCTGCTAGGAATGGGCCTTTGATTCAGCTTTGCTCCAGCAAGATGGAACACCAAGGAAGTTATACAGGTTAGGACAGCCCTGGCCCAACTGGAATGGCTTCACACACAGGGGGTGCCAAGCAAGCCTGGTCATGTAATTTGAGGGAAGAGCTTAAACCAGATTTAAATTGCAGAGTTCATCTCTTTAGAAATGGAGGCAGGTTTTGGATTTTCACAATTTTTGCACTGAATTGTGCTTTCCCAAAACCAGCCATTGCCAGGCTCTTCCAGCAGCCTCCTCACAGAGGTACCATGCCAGTACCAGGAGAAAAAACAGGGAGCAGACCTGGAGCACTGTTACTTTGGGGACATTTCCCAGCCTCTGGACATTCATAGCTCCTGGATCTCCTGGCCATGACAGGTGCTTCTCTGTTTAGCAGCTCTGAAGGTTTACATTGCATGGATTAATTAAAATTTTCTCCTTTTGAAAACTTTAGCATTTCCAGCTGTGTATTTCCTGTGTAATAAACAGCACCAACCTGCCCTGGGTGTATTCCAGTGGAGCCATGGCCTTTCCCATCAAGGGCCTTCTCCATTCCAGCTTTATTTTTGGCTGTTCCATCCTTCCCCTCCCCTCCTAGCTCTCTTCCAGCCTGAAGACCGTGGGGTGCAGGACCGTCTCCGCACTCCTTTGGATCCCTTTGTTCCCCAGTGCCCGAGCCCCTCCTGTGGCCGAGGCGAGGACGCGCTGGACTTGGACACGGTGTCCCCGTGTCCCCACGGCCGAGCTGGCTGCACCCTCTGGCGGCAATCCTGACTCCAGGCCCTGCTTTTCCAGGAAAATCGCTTCCTCGCCTCCCACCCATGAGGCTGGAGGGGGTTTTGCTGGGAGGGGGTTTTGGCACGGGGCTGTGTTTCGCTGGGGGAGGGCTGAGGAGCAGGGGGGTGTGGGGGCAGCTCTGCCAGCTCACAGCACCGCAGTGTGTGCAGCAGCTATTTTTATCCACGGGGCCAGCAGCTATATTTATCCAGAATGCCACAGGAGCCGAAAAGTCTTCGGGGCGACTTCCGTGCTACGGAAGAACACGATCTGGATGTCCTTTATGCTCTCAGCCTTCTCCAGAGCCCTTTGCTGCCTCCTCAGCCCTTCCCTCTTTATGTCCCACCGTCTCCACCATGGTGATGCTGAGCTCGTGTCCCTGCTCGTGTTCCTGGTTGGAACCAGATGGTCTCTAAGGTCCCATCCTACCCAAACCATCCCGAGATTTTGTGATCCTCCCTCTTGCACAGCCAGCCCTTGGCTCCCTTCCCTGCTCCGCTCAGAGCAAATATGTGTTTTCTGTGTTTAAGTTGAACCCGTACAGAAGGGGTGATTAGACATTGGAATGGACTGCTCAGAGAGCTGGTCCTGGTGGATTCAGCATTCCTGGAGGTGTTTAAGGGAAGACTGAGTACCATGGTGCTGGTTTGCTCAAAAGTTGGATTCGATTATCTCAAAGGGCTTTTCCTAATTAATTTCGTAATTCTATAATCTTAATTTCCCTCTCCAAGGCGTTGTTCCTTCGGCTGGAGCGGGCCATTCTCCGCTGCATTACTCACCCAGCCCGGTCCCTCATTAAACACCCGGTGCCCTTCTCTCGGAGGGAGGATGTATGCAATGCCGAGCGCTCAGCTCGCCCGGCAGGAGCCACTCCCTGCCCGCCGGGCTCAGCTCCGAGGAGCCCGGCTCCGCCCGCAGCCCCGCCCGGGAGGGCCGGGCCAGCCCCGGCACGGCCCCGCTCGCCATGGGCTCCCGCTTGTCCCTGGACGACTCCGTGCGGGTCCTGGTGGTCGGGGGCGGCTTCGGAGGGACGGCAGCCGCCAGCCTGCTCAAGTCCTGGGCCGTCCCTTTCGTGCTGGTGGACGTGAGAGATGCTTTCCATCACAACGTGGGCGCCCTCCGGGCCGCCGTGGAGAGCGGTAAGGGCTCGGGCAGCTCCCCCGTCCCACCGGGATCTGCCGAGGGAGGCGGGGAACGGGGTGCTCGCACTGCCTCCTCCGCCCCGCCATGGTGAAAAACTTGATGTTTTCCATCTGGAAAACAAATACTTGGCACCGGGAGGACGCGGAGCCTGTCCGTGGTTAAGCTAATTGCACATCCGCTGGGAAAACTGAGCAAAAACTGCTCAGACCATCCCTCCTTCGCCCCTCTCTTTCTAAAATTTTTTATTTCAAGAGTTTGGAAGGTGACTAAGCTAAAAGCAACAGCAGGAAGGGATGGATGAGTCAATCACTTTCTGTGCCTGGCCACTGAAACGTGGAACAGCTGAGCAGTGAGGCCCTGGATGATAAAACTCTGTCAGAGAGCTGCTCAACCCCCAGTTGGAGGCTGGGCCAACCCCATCACTCCAGTCACTGGGGAATTTAGGGGTAAAATATCACGTTGGAGGCTGGGAACAAGCATCAAAAGGACAGCAAAAGTTTGGTCTGAGAGGCAGATTACATGAAAAAAGCCTCTGACACCCAGCCTGAAATTGCCAGGCCCACAGAAGCAGTGATTGGTAAACCAGTACAGGAGATACAGGAGCAGAGACAATGTCATCTAAGCCAAGCTTGTCATCTGATCTGAGGCAAAGGTCCTGAAGCTTGATGCTGGGCAGAGATAACACCCAGCAAAAGCCCAGCCCACAGTCCCAGATGCATGCCGTGCTTTTGTCTGAGCAGGGATAGCATGAGGGGAGGAGGGGGTTGTCAGCCTCCCCAGGAGAGCTTTCCCATTGTCTCCTCTTCCCACAGGATTTGCCAAGAAGACTTTCATCTCCTACTCAGCCACTTTTGGGGACAGCTTCCGACAAGGCAAGGTCGTGGACATAGACCCTGGGAGGCAACGAGTTGTGCTCAGTGATGGTGAGGTGGGTGTTGCAATGACCTGGCTGCCTCATGGGATCACCTGCTAGTGCAGGGAGCCAGCCTTCAGCAGGGTGTGTTCCATCCTCCTGAAGAATTTGGCATCTTTCTCTACACAGCCCCATTCCTTCCAGCCAAGCTAAGTGGCCTTGAGCTGTGCTGGGATGTGGATGTGCAGTAAATAATACCCAACCCCATCTCCTGCTCAGTTGAGCTTTTATTCTTAGAGCTGGATTTAGAGCTCAACAATTAAACCTGGGGCTCAGATCCTTATTTAACTGCAGCAGCATCAATCACTCTTTTCAGCCAGAGCATCTCACCTCCATTCAGGAGAGAAGTTAGTCTCTGGAACCAGCTGTGAGTGTCCAGTATAAATATCAGCTTATTCCCTGTAAATTTAGGGTAAATTCTTTAAAGCTCTCAACTCACCTGAATGGTGCTTGGTGTGACCTGGACCAGGTCTCTTCCTAAAGTCACTTCCTGACAGTGACAAGTACTTTGATTGGTTACCAGCAAGGGATGGAGGTGAGGGAATGAGTGACAAATAATTAGGAGGCAACCACTGTGTTCTAGGCTCTGTTTTTAAGAGGTCTAATATCCCATTCTACCTTCTTCCCTCCCAGGAGTTTCACTACTCCCACCTCATTCTTGCAACAGGCAGTGATGGGCCATTCCCTGGGAAGTTCAACCAAGTCATTGACATGGAAAGAGCCATCCAGACCTATGAAGACATGGTCAAAGAGGTGAGGAATCAACTCTTAGGAAGTGCTGCCTGCCTTTGTTCAGCCTCCCTGTCCCAGATACCACTGTGGCTATCTGGAGCCAGCTGTGTCTAAGAGAGAGGGACACAGCCAGGACAAAGGAGCTCATCATGGCTTCTCTAGCACAAGGGGAAACCTGAAATGCTCAACAGTGTTACAGGGCAGGCAGGGAGAGTGCACAGGGCACTCCTTTCTTGTTGCCTCTTAATGAGCTAGGAGGTTTATTGCTGTTGGGCCTGTGCTGTGTCCCAGAACATCCATGGAGTGACTGAAGGTATCTGGCTTCCTGCCCTTTGCATTTCTCCTGTAACACAAATTTTCTCTTGAAGATTGAGAAATCTCAGCGCATCCTGGTAGTGGGAGGTGGTGCTGCTGGAGTGGAGATGGCTGCCGAGATCAAAACAGAGTACCCGGACAAAGAGGTAGGAGCATCTTCAGCACAATGAACTTCATCCTGGTTTCCAGACTGTTCTGAGGTGGTGCTGCTGGAGGTACCTGAGGTGACTGCACATCTGGTTGCCAAGCCTGTAGCCAGCCAGCCACCAGCAAGGACTGTGGCACAAGGTGCCCCTTCCTGGTTGTTCTTGCAGGCATCAATGAGGGTGGAGGGAGGCCAGCTATAGCTGTTCCCACCTTGCATGCAATGAGTCCTGCTCTGTTCCCGTGTCCCCATTTGCTGTTTTGTCCCCAACAGGTCATCCTCATTCACTCAAAAACTGCACTGGCTGACGTGGAGCTGCTAGCCAGTGTCCGTCAGGAGGTGAAAGAGATCCTCCTCAGGAAAGGAGTCCAGCTGCTGTTAAGTATGTCCTTAATGATGCCTCTGAACACCCACAGGCTGCTCCTCCTTAGCCAAAGCATCTCCTGATGTCCTTTCTGACCTTTTTGGTTACACGTGACTCTCTTGAATTCCTGAGCTGGAAACCACAGCCTAGCAAAGGTTGGTGACCCAGGGCTCTCTGTTGCAACAGGTGAAAAGGTCAGTGACGTGGAAAACCTCAGGCCAAACCAGTTCCAGAAAGACATGGTAGTAAGGACAGAGAAGGGCACCGAGGTGGTTGTTGACATGGTGGTGCTGTGCACAGGGATAAAGATCAACTCCTCTGCATATGCTGCTGCATTTGGTAAGTGAAAAAAACCCAAACTATGGGCTGGGGAGAGGCAACACAGCTCTTCAGTGTCTGGTGCCCGAGGGGTGTGAGGTGGGGAATTGACTGTGTACAACCTGCGGGGGTGATTCTACTGAAACACCAAAGGATGATGCATTGCACGAGGCTGCAGTGATTAATTACAGTGAGGGAAAAAGCATCTCTCCCTGACACAGAGAAAAACAACCCCTCACTTTGTGTCAATCACATCAGCAGCATTTGGGGGGAACAAAGCACAAGCAACACAAAGCTGCTTCTAAAAACCTGCTGTTTGGCAAAACAGGTGACAAAATGGCAAGCAATGGTGCTTTGAGAGTTAACAAGCACCTCCAGCTGGAAGGCTACGAGAACATCTATGCCATTGGGGACTGTGCAGATATCAAAGAGCCCAAGATGGCCTACCATGCTGGGCTCCATGCCAACATTGTGGTGACAAATATCATCAACAGCCTGACACAGAAGCCTCTCAAAACCTATGAGCCAGGTAAGGTCAGCTCCTAGCACCTGGCCTGAGGTGTTGGGCTGCTTTTCTGCAAGGAATGGCTGTCTTAACACTCGTGGGACTCTGAATTCACTGTGAAGGAACTCACAGTTGGGGTTGTGTCAGCTTATAGCTCAGGCTTCATATTATTCCTTGCCAAAGACATGGTGTAGATAGTAATTATCTGTGTCAGTCTGCCATACAATGTGTCCTTTCTTCAGTGTCTTGATAAATCTACTGGTGGGAGTCTGCTATTCATCAAACTTATTTTCTTTTCTCAAAATTGCTCACTGTCCAGTTAAACTTGGGAATAAGGTGACTTCCCTTTTCCTTCTTCCTCAACTTAAGCTACAACAAACACAAACTGAGCAATCTGATCTCAAAAATCTAGCTGGATAATGGGTCTTCTTAAGTAAATACTTACCAGAACTATGCTGAAAGCTGTTCCACACTGGATGCAGGGGAGCTGGACAAGAGTTGCTTCACTTACACCTCTACATCTTCTTTGCAGGGTCACTAACATTCCTGCTTTCCATGGGCAGGAATGATGGTGTAGGCCAGGTGAGTGGTTACTATGTGGGACGTCTCCTGGTGACCCTTGCCAAGAGCCGGGATCTGTTCGTCTCCAAGAGCTGGAAGACGATGGGACAGACAATGCCCTCTTAAGAGGGCACAGGTAACAATCCAGCAGGGATACAACTGGAACAGGGTGAGGGTGCACTGATATTGCTTGGACTGACTGATATTGTCCTCTGCAGGACCTCCTCAAGCCACCTGTCACCGTGACACATAAAAGGGGTGCCTGCCTTGCTGTGGAGGGGAAGGAGTCACTTCCCAAATGAACTGCACACAAGTTGCCATGCTAAAAAACAGGGAAGAAAGGTTACTTTTATTCCCCCTGCTGAGAGAGCTCTGAGCAACAAGCTTGGCTTACCTTGATTTGTAACACTAAACACTGTGGTTTTCAGAATCTCTGGTTTGTTTGTGTGCTGCTTTTTTGTTTATTTTTTTCCCTGGCTTTCTCTATTCTTGCTCTTCTAAGAAGAACCTGCTTCTTACAGATCTGGCATCTGCTCTGCAGCTTGCAGGAAGAATGGCTTGTAGTGCTGCCAGGGTAATGCCTGTCTAAAACCTGGAAGTGGATATGGAAGACCTGGAATTCAACAGAATATAATGCAGCTTTGTGTCAAAATCTCCTCAGCAGCTTTAATTACGTCACTTACAGCACCAAACTTCAGCCAGAAAATATACTGGTTGTGATACAGCAAGCACTTAATTACAGATGCTGCTGCTTTTATTTTTTCTTCTCTTTTCCTTTTTAATTTTTTTTCTTTTTAGGGTGAGAAATCCCCAGAGAAAAATTAGGGTTTATAATAATAACCACACTTGACACATCTTTTTCTTTTTTTCTTATAAAACAAACAAAATCACCATGAAATATTCTTAGTAATTACAGAGGTTATTGTGAGTTAAAAGCAAAACAGAAGCTCCTCATGCATCACTTCTAAAACCCTTTTCACCTCTCTGTGGGCTGAAGTTTACCATCTACCCTCAAGGGAGGGGAAAAAGGAGCAGGACATTTTTAAGAGCTTTCTTGAAAGTGGTGTGTGTGTGTGTGTGTGTGTGTGTATGTGAAGAAATCATCACTACAAATCTAAAATGAGGTTACTCTTTAAAAACTCCTAAACTAAAGTAACAAAGGACACTAAACTCCTGAAGCCAGATGGTAACTCAATTGCTTAAGGTGATAAAAATGGCATGAAGAAATTGGACTAAACCCCTCTCATCTCTAATCACAGCTCTCCATCAAGTCACAACACGTCACACTACTACCACTCCCCCTCATCGTCACATTGAAAAAATAAAACCCACCTCTAATGCTTTTAATGCTACTCAAGTTTGTTGAAAAATAAAGTTTCATTTGGCTGCTGTTGCTACTTAGTGTCTAGCTTGGCCATTTCTTGCACGTAGATGCCAATGCTTTCACTGTCGAAGAGCAGAAAGTAAATGTTCTTCAAGGAGGAAGAGCTGGTGCCGTCGAAATGGGTGGAAATTGCTCTGAGGGTCACCTGGGCTGCCGTCTGTTTTGGGAAGCAGTTTCTGTGTGGTCAGGGAAGAAAAGAGAGCAGGTGAGTGTTGGGCAGTGATGCTGAGAGAAACCAGACAGAGCTGTTCCAGGCACAGGCTGCTAAGGTAGTGCCAGCTGCAGTTTGGTAAACCCCGAGGTTTTGATAGCAATGTTCACCTGCTGCTGAATTAGGTTTCCTTGCTGGCATAGCTGCTGTTTTCATCTGCTTCTACTTCTTATGACCAAACAAATTATTTTAATGCTTGCCCTTAGAATTAAACTTTTCCATGCCATGCTGGGCAGGCAAAAATTTCAAAGGCTGATTATTTTTTATAACTGAAAACTGGAAAAAACCCAAACCCAAAACATCACCTACTTAGCTGACTTCCTCGCTCTGTCATTAAAATACTTTGTTTGGGATTCCTGTGAAAATAATTTAAGTTACAACTCCAAGCCAAATTAAGGTTGAGATGCATTCATTCACTCCTCTTGATGGCAATATTCTTTAACCTACAATCATATTTAAATTGAAAATGATCAAAAAGATCTGGCACAAGTGAAGTATCCCATCTATAGCAATGTTACATCAGTTACTGTAAATAGTCCCTAAGATGGGACAGAGGAAAATGAAAATTCACAGAACTGATACAGTGTAAGTCTTTATCTACCCACAAAAGCAGCATTTCATGTGCAGACATGTAGGTAGAATAAAATGACAGCAAAAACAGCAAGTCCTATTTGAAAAATGGCCTTTTTTCAGGAAATTTTGAGGTCCTTTGATAAATGAAGTGTAAACCAGCAGCACCTGGTAAAACTATTTCTGTTAGGAGGAGTAAGAGGAACAGAGTGAAATGGAACAAAGCAGCAGGAGGATCTGCACTAAGACTAATGGTGCAAGAATGGATTATTCTGATTCTATGCTCTTAGAAGATATGAAGTCTAGGAACTGGTTCTATTTGCATTAAAAACTATAGTTAATTTTTATATTAAGCACTGTTTAAACAATGTATCACATTTTGCTTTGACTGAAAACCATAAACAAAAAGATCTGTATATTAAATCAAAAGACTGAAAATTGCACTGCCCTTCTATTTATTCTTTTGTCCTGATCCATAAAATTATATTTTGCTTTGAAGTGTATCTGTGTAAAAATGGCATTTTCATCTCCTGTGAGGTGTGATGTGTGGTGATTTCACTGATCAAATGCAGTTTTATTTTCAATTTATTCACTGTCAGGCCAACACAACTGGACTGGACTGTGTACTACTTTCTTTGGGCACTACTACCAAAATCAGTGGATACATTTCAAAATAAAGGAACGTGAGCTCTAACACAAAATAACAGCTGCTGCAGTTAGCAGGGCTTGTGTGAGATTTTTTGTCATCAGAGACCAACAAACTTGATTTAAAAAGAGATTTAAAGGAAAAAAAAAGAAAAATATAAATACTGCAGAATTCTTAGTAAAGCACATTCAACTTGCTAGTTATTGAGAAAGAAATGTGTGGCTTCACACTTGGTTTAACAGTTTTCCCTTTTGAAAGCAGAACTACATTTGAGAAAGAGATTTTCTTCTGAAAGAGAAGTTTTGTGGGACAAGTCTTTTAAATATCTGTTATCAGGAGAGCTTAAGTGAACACCCCACATCCATGTATCTAAGGTGGCATCACTGCTACCTGCCCTCAGTATCATGCTGGTATAATCTTATTAGTACAAATGCAGGTTTAATAAGACTCCCCACAGCAAAATGAAGGGACACAAAACCCAAGGTGGTGCAGAAGAATGAAAATGACTGCCTAGCAATAGAAAACACAGCAAGCCCACTCAGCTCTCCTGTGGCTTGGCTAATTTCTCTTTACAAAGGCTCTCTGGCAGTTTCCTGCAAACACTGCACTTCAGGCTGGATTCCTCTGGAGCAGCTCTGTCAGATGGCAGCAGCAGAGGCAGGGTCACAGAGCAGAGGGCGCCTCTCTGTCACAGCAGCAGCTCTGAGAGCCAATTCCAGCCCTGCTACCTGACACAGGGAGTCCTACCTGCCGCTGGGAAACGGGGGGAAAGCCACAGACTTCAACTTCTTGTCTTCTGCAGCTGTTAAGCAGTTCTTGACAGTCTCCTCGAGCTGCTCTTCACACTTGTCCGAGCCCCACTGTGGGATGTGACAGTGGATGACAAACTTTGCTGCTAGGCCGCTAGACTGAGTGAGTGCAGCTAACACAAATGAAAATATAACATTTAGTTTGGAACAGAAACCGCCCTGCAATGACCTCTCAACCCAATGTACCTTCTTAATTACATCACCTCTCCAAAGAAATACATTTGGGATTAAAATTACACCGCAACGGCTCGCTTGCAATCATAACCTGTCTCATCATTCCTTTTGTGATCAATTTTTATTTCTTTGGAGACCAAAGAACCCAGGGCTCATTTGGTTAGACTCAATAATGGTTTTTAGCTCTCTCATTCAGCATGGTCTCCAAGCTTGTTTTATGCAAAGTACAAAAACCTCACCCTAAACACAGTATCAGTTATCCCCACAGACATTTCTGCAGTGCTGTCACTGAGTGCTTTGCACAAATACCCCACATCATCATCCTCATAATCACCATCATCTTTATAACTTCAGAGTGCTGGGGAATAATATTTTGACCCACTCCACAGCTGGGTAATTTCAGGCAAGGACATGAAAATCAAAGTTGTTTGTTAAAAGTCCCCACCGGTTATGTCCAGTTAGGAATCTCAGGTTAATTCTTTAGAAAGTGTAATATCTCTCCTGCAGAGTTTACAGCATGGCATCAGTTTGCTTTTGTTGCAATTGTCACCATCAGCACTACTGAAAGTCTGAGTTGTCTTTGTAATCTCAGGTTAAACACCCTGAAATTAGCTGTGCAGGACGGAATTAGCCCAAGGATGAAAATCCTGGATGTATTCAGTTGTTCTCCATCACAGGGGAATTATGTTGCAAGGAATTCTGTGCTACTTAAATTTTAACCAGCTGTCTTAATAGTAAAAAAGGAGTCTATCTTCTAGTTAGGCAGTGATGTTGACAGAGAAAAGTAGTTTACTTTGATTTTATGGCATATAAATTTGATTTGATATGAAAGTGAAGAAAATTACCTTGTATAAAAATTTCTCTATTATTTCAGATTATAAAACTAGGCTACTCAATTAGGAATTTTCCAAAACTAGACTATTTAAAGCATTTATTTTTTTGGGGTATAGAGATACTAAGCCAAATAAGACATATTGTAACTTTTCTCCATCTGTCTTCCAGACACCTTCAATTGGTTGAATCTGTCCACAAAGGAAGCACAATCTCAGGTCCCAAACTATTCCCTGCTACAAATGTGTTAACCCTTGAAGGGAGCTCTTCTAATAAAGTAGAATCTGCATTCTAATAATGCAGTATCTGAGCAATTGCTCTTCCTAAAAGCGTGCCAGTTCTGCAGCTCATATCACATCTTCATTTGTGTTCAAAGTAAAGTAATTATTTGGGTTATATACATTCATCAAATATGCATAAAGGAGAATAATTTATGAGGTACCCCTAATGTTTCCTATGCCTTGAATGTTAGGCTGAGAGCTGTTTCTGATTCTCACTAAGGCTGCTGTACAAACAGGGCAGGAAAGTTTTCCTTAATTTTTGCACTCCCATGGATAGAAATTGCCTAAGACAAATGGATCAGTCTAAAGACAGGATATACACAGCACAAAGGTATCCTGTTCTTCCTTTTTTTCCCCTCTCAGCAGGCTGCCCATATCAGCAACAGCTTTTAGGGAACATTTACATCACATAAGCAAACACACACAACACAGGAACAGATCAGAATGTCCAGAGAAATGAAAAATGAGCTGTGTCCAAAAGAGAGCAGAGTATCCTTTTTACCTTCAGCAACTTCCAAAGGTCCTTGAGATTTGCGAAGCTCTTTCACTGTTTCCAAAAACTCTTTGCCTCCAGCCTTTTCCAGTGCTTTGCCTGCAAGGACACAGAGCAAAAGGCCTTGGCTTCAGAGTATCAGTGTGGAAAAACAAGTCTACATTACTTAAAAGAACACTGTACACACACTGTCCTGTTTCCCTCTATCAGCAGCACCTGATTTTTGTTTACCACTCTGCCTTAGACACAGCTAAAGTTTACTTTTCATGGTTTTGAAGAGCCCTGGATGCTGTTACTGGAAATTACATTAATATAAATATCTGTAAGAATGCTATTTACTTGGTCTCATGGCTAAAATAGTGTGGAGTGGGATTTTCAGGACTCAGGCTTCTGGCCTCCAAAATGAACTCAACATACAAACCCTGCTACTTACTGAAACAAACACAGCTGGGATGCCAGTGAAGGTCTTGATGACTAAAAAACAATGAACCAAAAGGCTTCTATGAATCCAAAAGATTCTATGGCCCCTGTGTGACTGGCTGAATAGCTTTTCACCACCCTCCTGCTTAAATTTCCATATTTGTAATAACAGTATTTCCTTATTTTACAGTATTAGGCTTTGTATATGAGTATTTCTAAATTCTGTAACATCCTACAATGAAAGTCATAGCTAGAAGTGTTATTAATATACAATTTTTCAATGCAATCTTCAGATGCAAATGTAAAAATAAGCTAATAAACCCCTCAATAATAATTATTTACACCTTTGCTGCTCATGTGCTTCTTCAACAAATTATCTGTGTTTTGCTTGTCATTAAAAGAAGACAAATTAGTGATTAGCCTGTTCTACAGATCCAGCCTGATTTTCAGAAGCTGTAAATGATATTTTATGGCCTGGGGTAGAATGGGATGAAACAGGATGGGATCTCAGCAGGCAGCCAGTAGTCCAGCTACTGTTCCAGCTCTAGGTGTGTTTTTTCTGCTTAATGTGCTTAATCCAATGTACAGAGCCTCACCTATTTCCTCCTTGAGGTCTATTTCAGCAGTTGTAGGGTGAACAATGCCTTCTACTTTCATGGAGCCAATATGGCTGATGTCACTCTGTGTCAGAGAAAGCTGAAAAGTAATAATGAGGGGAGAGGAAAAAATAAACAATAGTCCAAGTGCAAAGTCATTTCCATACCAAAAAGCTGAAGTGAAAGAAGGCTGGATTCAGTCTTTCAGAGACCAGTTATTTTATTCTGTTCAGTATGTGTCATTCTGACTTTTAGCTTTTAATTAATTTGCACACCACTCAGATTATGTGGTGATTTCCCCACAGCTTGGGAGCTTGCTCCAGAGGAAGTTATTGCTAGAAAACTGATGTTCTAACATCACAATTTGAAGGAAAAAAAGGCAAATTTTGGAAATGTCTTGGTTTAAGAGAAAAGCATCCTTCCCTTCATGCTAAGCCCCAGTCTGTTATTGCTCTTTATTACCTTCTGTCCTGGCACAAGGCTCTTGGAGGACAAGATAGTGAAACCATCCCCAGGTCCATCTTCAGTTGTTGAATTTGAAGCTCCTTCTTTTTCATTGTCCTTTTGTTTGTTCTATTTGATGAGAGAAAAAAAAAAAGCAAGATTTCTCAAAGGAAACAAAATTATCAACATCTAACATTATCAACAATGGAGAGATTTAATAACTTACTACAAATCTTATCTTCTCAAATCAATACATTACTCATAGCCTTGTAATCCCCTAAGATTATGTAACAACAGAGATCTGCACTGTTTATATAATGCTAAATCAGTGGTTCATCTGAGTCCTTACATACTTTTGTTGTCACATTCAGAGGCAGGGCACCCACACCCATCTGTAGATTTACTGACAATTAAGGTTGTATTTATATGGGTGGGCATGTGTTAGTTTATTTTCGTTGCTAACAGAGCAGAACCTCATATTAAATCAAATTTAGTCACTTAGTAACCCAGCCAAATGCTCCAATTTGAAGAAAAAAACAACTTTGTGATCTGAAAAACAAATGTTTAAGTCTCAGTTATTAAGTTATAAAGCCTTCTTATAGCTTGACTCCAAGAGCAGCAAACCTACCAGTCATAGAGGGCTAAAAGAGCATCTCCTCACATCTCTCAATATTTGCTTTAAGCTATGGCAAGAAGCTACCACCTCCTAACAAGTCCAAACTCTGCATGTGCACAATTCAAAGTAAGGTGGTAGCTGAGATCAATACACAGAGGCATCCAATTAAACGTGCCATTAAGCAGCCCTGTTTTCTTTTTGAAGGTTGTTTCTGTATATTATCAGCTATGGAACTGTATTAAAACTTTGAGACCTCCAGAAAAATGTGCTTAATCCAAGTTTTAAAAGTTTAAGTCAAAGCTTGATATCATTTAAACCTACCCAATGAAAAACTCAGCAGCAGTGTTTCAAGGTGCATGCTCTGGAATGACAAACCAAGAGCACTGATCTGGGTTACTGCTTTCCCAAATTAATCTGTTTTGGATAGTGATAGAGGATGGGCAACCCTAAGGGAAAGTGCAGTGCTCAAGTTCTGATTGATTTATTCTTCTTTCAAAAATCACCAACAACAGCATAGCTAAGAACACATGAAACAAAGACCTTGTCACAACGACTGACATTCCATGTCAGGACAAGTTCTCTGGACAGTGAAAAATCTTTAACAGCAGCCCAGTAACTGTACAATGCTGAAGGCATGACATCTCTCTAGTAGAAAATGTTTTAGAACACAGCTTCCTTTATTTTAAAAGGGTTCACTGCCACAGAGTTAGTGTGGAGGTAAGAGATTCTACACAATTATCAAGAAAATATTGCAGAGAGTGACAAAGAATCCATACCTGCCCCGTGCTTACCTTTTTGGACGTCCGGGCCTTGGTAGATTTTGCCTTCTTCCCACTCTTTTTGGTCACCATGGATTTCCTCCCCTTCTTCTCAGGAGCAGGGGAAAGGATGGTCTCAGACTTGCCTTTGGCACCCCGTTTCTTGGCTAGAAGCTCAGGCTGGATTCTGGGCAGGACACCTCCACTTGCAATAGTCACACCTTTGAGCAACTACAAGGAGAAGCAGTGTATGGAAGCAGATTACAGATCCTCTTAAGTCTGCGCCACCAAAAAACCATTGAGGAGAAAATCCACAATAACAAGGAGCTTGGCAGGTGACAGCAAAGCCAGCCAGCACATCCTGGAGAATTCTGTTACCCCTTCCAGTACCAGTCTTAGTGAGAACCTGTCCTTGGTGACTCACAAGCAGTGCATAAGGGTAAAGGAAGAAGAGTGTCTGTGGGCTACTTAAAAAAATGTACTGCACCACAGCCCTGCCCAGAGGAGGACTGGATGCAGATCTCTCTGGCAGGGAAACAAAAGAGAAAATCTTTTTTCTCTCTGCAGGGAAACAGATGCAGTGAAAGCAAGGAAAAGCTCCAAGGACCTGCTTTGCAGATGCAAACAACAGGAATGGGCCGTGGTACCACATAGAGGACAAAGTCTGGCTAATTCCTAAGAGACAACACTGGATCTAGATCCCAGTTCACAGGTCACTGACCAGAAACACAGAGCTAGGAAAGGGCTGGTAAACATACTTCATTTTCTGGCCTGTTTTGAATTTTTACTCCACTTGACTGAAAACAGAGCCACACGACTTCATGGGCATCACATTTTCATTATTTAGAGCAGTCATATTAAGTGCAGGAGTATTCAAAATGTGAATGAGATCATCCATCTTCATACAGAGGAGATATCTGATGCTGACTGAACCCTTTCAACAGCCCTGAACAGTACAATCTGCAGCCCATTCTGTGATCTCTGTCCTCACTCAACAAGTTTAGCAGAAGTGATCCCACAAGTGATCCTGGGAGTCAAGTGTTGAAAACCACAGTTTGGGCAAACAGACAGGGAGGCAGCAATAGCAGAGACTGAGCCAGATCCCTACCCAATATGGGCCTCACAGCCAGTATAACAGAAAACACACATTACTACAGCTTTTGGGAAAAGGTCTTGCACATTTTCTTTAAGTATTGAATGTCCCTGAAGAAAAAGGGAAGCATCAGGACTCCTTGTTTCAACAGGATTCATAGGCTAAGGAGAACTAAAGTTTATGTCCATAAAATTATTTATGATTAAGATAAGGTATCTTATCATATTTAAGATTTAAGATGAGGTGTCTCAGAACTTTTGTTTTTGTTTGCTTTTACTTAAGAGGGCACAGTCTTCTGTTCTGGTAACTATGATCTCATAAATCAGACTAAGCTGTTTCTAACCTTCCCTGGTAGCAGCTTCACTCAAGCCACAGCACACAACTCCAGCACCAAAATGTAAACAGGCACCTGATTCAGTTCCTCATCATTTGCAACTGCCAGGAGGATGTGTCTGGGGGCAATCCTTCCTTTCTTGTTGTCCCGTGCTGCGTTTCCTGCCAACTCCAGGATTTCGGCTGTAAAACATCGAAATAAAAACCAGTAACAAAAATGCAGCTCAGGTACATGCTGCATACACATTTTTCACTGCTTCTTAACATCCATTTACCTTTTCAGGGATGTTTCCAGATTTAAAGGGTTCTTGCTAAAGAAAGGCAAAAAACAAACCCCACTGAATCTATCTGTAAATTTAGATAAATTAATTTGTCCTTCCTAATTCCCTAAAGGAGAAAACATGCTAAGCTTGGTTCACATAATTTCTTTTAAGAGTCTCAAGTCAGAATTCTCTTTCAAAAATGCAGAAAAAACCCTAAAAATGTACATCAGCAGTCCAAAATTTATCAGCAGCCCTGTGACAACAGAACAGTCAAGCATGCAGTGAAAACCCCAACCTGGAACAGACAGCTCTGACAAACAGCAAGGATTCTCAGGACCAGGGAAGATGAAGACTGAGGTGCATTTGAAGAAATACTTGGAAAGCCAACACACTAGCCAGGCACTGCTGGAATTCTGCATTAAAGGGCACTGAAAATCTGTGAGAAGCTTCATTTCAGAACAAGATATGAAAGGTTTGACTCAGATGCAAGCAGAGACAACGTGAGAGCTTCAATGGATGAAATATTGATAGAAGGGTCCTTCTACATCTCGGGGAACAGGAGGTCACTTCAAAGGTAGTTTCTCTAAATTAGCAGTAACATTTATACTGTAACCAAAGCCACTGAGCTTTTACTAGTTATTACAGAAATACAGACACATCTTCCTAAGTTTATTTGGACTGTAGCAATCAGTATAATTCATTAACTTACATAGTTTGGCCTCTACTCAGAAGTTATTTCTCATATAAGAACTCTACTGAAACACTGAGAAGGAAGGAGAAAGGAATATTTTTTCCTCCAATTACTCCTAAAAATCATATTCACACTTTGTTTCATTTTAGAAGTATACAGTGTCCCTGTTGTCTGGGTTTTGGGTTTGTGTTGGTGTTTGTCACTAACAGGAATATGAAAATTACAGCCAATCAGTATCCTATTGATAACTTGTTGATGTCTTAATGATATCCTACTCCTTTTTACAAACTACAGAAAGAACTATACCTATTACAAACAGAAGGACTTTAATGAAAAATCTAGTGGAATAATGTTTGGCTAAAATCCAAATGATTTCAACATGAGGCTTAGCTCTGGCTCATGGGAAAAATACAAGCTTTCAATTCCACTCAGAATAACAAAAGTACAAACTTGTCTTCCAGTTTTCACGACTATGCAGCATACATATTTAACTGAATGTTGGAAATTTAGAAGTCTGTTGTTTGGTTTTTTTTAATTTATACACATATTCACAGTGAACTGTAAAAGTTAGGGCAGGAAGCTGTCAGTTCCAGCATTTCCTAGTCTGTCCTGGATTTTAAAGGAGGAAACTGAAAAGAGATCTCACATGATCTAGCTATATACACCCCCATGGGGCTGGAAATGTCAGACCCTCTCCCAGACCTCTGCCAGCAGAGCTAATGCAGCAGCAGACAGCAGGAACAGATTCCATCCATTGTGCAGACCAGCAGAGAGCAAGAAAAGAGACCCAGGCTCCTCCAGTGGGTTTTGCAGATGTGCGCTGACAGCAGAGGAAAATTGCATCGGGGGGGGAAAAAAAATAAATCCAAGAACCAACACATACTTACCTGTGTGAGAACTGAAGTTCTTTCAGGTGTGCCAACAACAGGCACATCCTGCTACCTGTGTGCTCACCCCACTGCCCCAGGTTTGGGTCCTTTGGCCAGCAGCATCCTGATGGTGCACTCTTAGTCCTCTGCCTAATGTTAAGAGCAAAAAAGGCAGAATACTCAAATGCCAGCCATCCATCACAGGACACTGGGAAGAAGGGAATCCGAGGCAGAGGAGATGTAGGCAGATTGTGGAATATGTACATGACTTACCAAGGGATGCCAAATATTTGCAGAGGTAAATGATTGCCTTACCTCCTTCTAATGAAGGTTTCTATGCATATTTTTTCTAATGGTGGAGGCAGGGGCTCGTCATCTTAAGAATAAAAAATGGCATTTACAAAATACAGTGTCAAAACTGGAGACTTCAGTTATCACACAATCTGCTGACCATAGCAGATCCCTACAGAAACTGCTTTACATCTCAAGCAGAAAATTCTTAACAGCTGAGGTTACCTAAATTCTAAAAAGACTAGTCTGAGAATACAGGTCCTATAATAAAGTCCTATGCCATAACAAGCTCTCTTGGAAGTGGGCATCTTGATATTCTCAGCCATAAGTTGGTTTTACTTTCTGTGCTCTAAGCACAGCCATGAAGAATTTACATTGAAATCTCAAATAACACTGCTTCCTGCAAGAGTCAAAACTCACAAAGATGCCTCCACATCAGAAGCTTAACTTCAAATCCAGGCATCTTCAGAAAGAACATAACTCTCTTCCAGCAGAAACGAGCTGCAGCCAAACTATGACCTGAATGGGATTACATCTTGTCATCCTGTGACACACAGGAAAAATGAGCTTTCTTTAGCTGATGGATCAGCAAATTTGAAATGTCGGGAACTAAAGCATCCTAGCCAGGCCAAAGGTTTTTGTTCAGCTGAGCTAGTGGGAAAGTGGACTGCTAAGAAAGGCCCATGAGAATTACTGATAGCAAATTGGAAAGATTTCATACAGGTTGTCTTGTTTTCCACCTCCCCCTCAGGAGAAATTCTGTCAGCTCCTGTTACACTACTACATAAAAATCTACCAGTAATGCCTTTACTCTGCAGAAATCTATTGATGATAGAGTCCTGAGTGTTCCATTTGCAGGTGGAAAACTATCTGCTGGATTTGTCTCTGCATGGCAGATGACCACAAGCAGAAGAGTATTCCAGGTGATTCCTGTGAAGGGAGGAAGCCTTTGCTGCTGTTGTGTTCTGCCCTAATTTAGAGAGGATGGTTTTTCCATTGAGATCTTCCATAAATTCCTCTGACCAGCACACATGACTCGTGCTTCCTCATCAAGGGGCTTCTGTTAGTCTCTGCCTACTTTTTGGGAAGATGCCCTGTGGGACATATGCAGTTGATGTTTGATTTAGGTGGCTGTGCCTGCAGTCAGCTCTGTGCACACTCAGAGCATGAGTCTGTTGCAAAATCCATCAATCAGATGGGACTCAGGCCAATTTTTTCACAGAATTTTAACTCTGAAGCCAGTGGAACTCAACCTTGCTTCAGCAAACACAACTTTCTGGATAGGAATTAATCTGCAGTTTTACAGTATGATTTTTCAAGCCCAAAATGTGAAAGAGCATAAAGCAATTAAAAAGAAAGGTTTAGAACAGTGAGGAGATCTTCACATTAGCTGATCAGTTGAGGTAAAAGTACCTCTTCCTGAGATTCCACCATCTCTACACTGTGGTGATTGCTGCCATTTTAATGATGGGGTTGATAAGGCAAAGTGCAGATTTGGGGGTGATAATGGCTGTGAGGTGCTGCCATGATCAATCTTGCTTACAAAGGAAAAACCAGGGGTCTAGTAGCTCGTGGCACAGAACACATACCAAAGCCAAACAGCAGTCTCAGCCTCATAAAGCAGGAGTGAGGATGCTCCAGATGTACATGCACCCTCTGGATGATGTCAGCCACGAGTCTCAGTGCTCAGGCCAACAACAGACCACGCTGGACTGGTCACTCACAGAGATCTGCTGGTGCATGCCAGGCCCTGGAGGAATGCAGGCACTCAGGTGGTTCTGCTCCTGTTTGACCCTCCCAGCCTCATCCACCTTGCCCCTATCCCAGCCAGGACTTGCTTCCCCACAGTTGTACAGCCCAATCTCCTTTCCCTGGCAATCCACAGCAAGATTTCTGTCTCAGTAGCCTTTCCTGGGCAGTCATCATTTCTCCTGCCTACTCAGGCTCAGTAATCCTGCCCAGGTTCTTCATTACCAGCACCCCCTCTATCCAATCCTTGCCTTATTTCCTATTTTTTCAACTTGCTCTCCAGCTTCCTGGCAGGATATTTGGACACTCCTCACCATTTATTTGCCTACAGTCCAGCTCTCCCCACTAGCCAGACCAATCCCTGCCTCATTCTCTGACATCAAAATTCTTCTTCCATAACCACTGCCTCCCCACAATGTTATGATCCAGGAGCTGAGAGAGGCTGGAACGTGTTCAGTGTGGACCAAGTCTTCAGAGATTTTAGCTGTTAAAGAAATCTCTGCTGAGCATGAGCAACCTGTGTTTTATCAAAGTTAGAGCCTGGCCAAAGACAGCAGATTTCTCTGAGGTGACAGAGACCACCCTCCCTTCCCCTATTGTAAAGCATCAAATCTCTGTTCAAACACAGAGAAGCACTCAGGGGTTTAGATGAGAAGTTTTCATGAATGTTTTAACATAACAAAAAAAATATGTTCGACCTGCTTCTGTGAAACAGCAAGAAAGTGGCAGTCCCTTACTGCCACCCTCCCAGATTTAGCCTGAAGCAGCTCTCCTGCATGCAGCCTTTCATCCCAAGGAACCACCATTTCATAGCTGCAAATCCAGGAGAAAAGAATGGCATTTCTAATAGGAAGATCAGATAATGTTCAGAAAATTTAGCCATTTGGCATAAAATATCCCCTTTGAGAACTCCATTGGAAAAATCTATTTTGTTTCTACAGGCTTCCCAAAACCAAAGACTTTATCCACTCCTAATATTAGGAATAACTAGATCAGCGGGGTTAGATGCTGCAACACTGTTTTTTTAACTGAACTCTCCACCTTTGTAATACTTCCAAACAAAACCCTGGACAGAGCACAGGAACTTTGGTTTGGAAAGAACACAATCCACCAGCAACAGATGTTTGCTCAGAAACATTCTCCATTCTATCACAATACATAAGGAGTTTTCTGCTGAACCAAGCAGCTGAAAATAGCATTCCCTTACAATTTATGTGGGCTCCCAGCCTACACCTCTGGCAACCTTCTTGCCTGGTTGACTACAAGTTCTTTTATTTTTTTCTAAAGCAAAGTGTAGGCCCACATATAATCTGCTCATATCAGATTAATGATTTAAATTAAACTGCACTTACTACCCAGGAGCAGAGCCAAGACATACATTGTTCTAGTTCAGGTGAAAGGCAAACAGTGCTGACCACAAGTCAGTCTTCACCACTGAAATGCTGCACATACCAGATGTGCTGCTGACAATTTATTACTGCACCTTGTAAAAATTGCCACAGCTCAGAACAAGCATCTCCAAATGTTTATCCTAGAAATATCTCCCTGTGGAATAGGAGACTAAAAAAAAGTATTTCTCTCCAGACAGAAGGTCAGCAGAGTCACAATGCATCACATTATGTTATAGAAGTTACTGTGATTTCTTCAACACATGCAATACTTTGTCACTCCAGCTCTAGAAGTAGCCTCAAGGGAAAAAAAAAAATAAAATTGATTCTTATCCTGGAATGTACAAACATGGAAATTTTTGCAATGTACTGTTAGGCTTCATGATAAATTTAATTTTAATAGTGAAATTGCAAAATTAGTGAAATTTATTAGTGAGATCTCAGATTTTCTCCACACCTTTGAAAGAAAATAATGCTTTTATTGTCTGGTAGTGAGAACAAGCTTCACATGTAAAACAGACATGAATATTTACATAAAACCTGTTGCATGGACAACCAGGTTCCATGCAAGCTTCTTCATGCCACCTTGGCAATAAACTACACTCCTGAAACACAGCTCACTCAACTAATTCCATCCAGGCTGTGACTCCCCACAGATTCTCTAATGCACCTCAGTCTTGATCTGTAACCCCCAAATAACCTGAAGCAGAATCCTCTCTGCGCTGTGAGTCCCAACAATCTGCTCAAGTTTTCCATAACTGAATAAGAAACTCAGAAGATATGATCATAGGACACTCTGAAATATTTCTGTACAGTACCAAAGTACGTTGTATCATCATGGGACACCTGCCTCTTCCTCAAAGGTCCGATTCAGAAAGGCAGGGACAAGGAAACTCAGGGTGTGTGGGAAGATTTAAACCCTGGAACACTTTCTTTATACACTTAGGTAAAGCAAAAGGGTTTTTAAAATTAAAAAAAACCCACCTTTAGATTTCATAATACTTTGACACTGTTCTGCAAGGAGAAACGCAGCCAGCAAAACAGTTTTCTCACTTAAAAAGCACAGAAACACTACAAGGTGGGTTTGCTTTTTTTTCTCCTATTATTCACATTTAGGTATATCAAAAAGGTTATTTAATACCAATTTCCTCTGGGACAGAAACTACTCCTCACTCTGCAAAGCAATAAAAAATAACACTCCCAGCTAGTGACCAAGCATGATGCCTCTAAAGGAATTTCCACCCTCAGCCTCTCCAGGAAACAAATTTCAGCAAATTTCAACAAATCTTGCCCTTGCAGAGCCCGCTTTCCAGGAGTGCTCCACATGTTTGTGGAGCAAACTCCTGGCTTCTGTGTGTGTGAGGAGCACTTCCAGGAGCAGCTTCTTGCTTTACCTGCGAGGTACTCTATGACAGCTGCCATGTACACCGGCGCTCCGACCCCGATCCGGTACTTGTAGGTCCCTTTCTTCAGGTAGCGCATCATCCTCCCCACGGGGAAAATCACCCCAGCCCTGCTCGAGCGGGACAGCTTGGACATTTTCTTCTTCCCGCTCCGCCCCGACATCTTGCAGCCTGGTGCTTCTCAATTTGCTCGTGGTTCTCAGTGCCTTGCTCCAAATCTGAGGGCTGTGAGAGGAAAGCAACAGGATTGATGAGAAACGTTGCTGCTGTTCCAAAAGCAAAAATCCAAACCTGCCCTCAATGCCTGGCAAAGTGCAGGCATTACTCATTAAAAGCTGGATAATTGGAATATTTACTATAACTTTGCTTTTGAACTGCTCAGTCAGTGTTGCAATATCAGGAGCAAAGTAAACCAAGCTTGTTTCCTCCTTATTTTTCTAGCAACCACAAGATTACGGATAAACAGACAACAAACCCTGGAATCTGCCAGTCCACTGCAAAGCTTGCATGTGGTCACAGTCACACCCCTAGCTCTCACTCTCAGTCAAATAATGCTGGGGAAAGTTTTAACCCTATTTACAAAAATTGGTTTTAATTGCCAAATTCTGATAGCTGCCCTGGAGGCCTAATTATGAGCCTGGTTACTCCTTGGAAGGAAACACAGAGCAGGTCTGCCACAGGTGGTATTTCTGTCAAAGAAGGCACAGTTACCTCACTCCCAGCTTCCATTCACCTCAGTGAAACAAGAAAACACAATGAGGGAGACACTTTGAAAAGCACTAAAATTAATCTATCTTCACCTAGAAGTAGGTGATACTTCTAAATTTTATCACAATCTTTTCATTTATGATACCAAGGATATAAAATCAGCAGGGACCCATAAAACCTTGGCATGTCCTTGTGTATCAGCCAGACAATGTTTTTTCTTTCTGTGTGCATGGTAAGAAAAGTTGGGAAAGATTAAACCAGTAAACCTATCAGACACAGACACATCAAAATTGGCATTGCTCATCATCCTACTCTGAATTCCCTGCCAACTGCCAGCCTGGAATCACGAGTGGTGGTAACAGAGCTCAGAGGGAATGTGAGAAGAAGTGGGGAGGCACGATACCGGTCTTTAGAGATGCAAGAGGATGCTGTGGAGATGGAGAGAGCCAGTGCTCCCTACAGCAGTGACTCTTACAGAAGCTGAATAGCAGAGGAGAGAGACGAGCACTGGACTCGGTCAGACAGGGAGGCAGCAGAATCTTCCCATCAGTTGAGAACAATTTGAGAATGTATGTCAGAAATCACTCCAGCAGCACTAGATCTGCCTTGGGACTGAAGGATAGACAAGGTGATCTCCCAAGGTCCCTTCCTCAATGAAACTTGCAATTTGTGACAAGCCCTTTATAAACTTTCAATTTCATAATAATAACAACCCTTAAAACGTGTCCTTCTCTGTTTGTGACAACTGACATCCAAATAATAAACCTAGGCTGGGAATTAGGCTTCCAGCCATCACAGGAGCCAATTTCTGCAACAGCCCCTTCTCTTAGAGCAACAATAACTCATTTTAAGGTGGAACTTAATAAATATATACAGTAGGGTACAAACAGGTTCCTCCAATGCTGGCAGGACAGTTCCATCACCCAAGAGTTTGGTCCAGCACTGAAACCCCTACAGAGAGCCATGCTGTAAGAGTACACTACCTGTATCAAAATTATATCAAGCTAACCTCTCATATATTTGTCCCTGTACCATCAAATCCCAGTTGAGTGAAAATAAGTGGAAAAAAGCAAACACCAATGGATTAGATCTGCAGAAAATACCACTGTTGCACTTGATCTCCAAGACAGAAAATCAAAACATATTTGTATACAACTAACCACACTGCTCTGGGCCATGCTGCTGCATTATATAAATTTATGTTTAATTGCTCACTTTTGGCTCGTCCTTCTGTTGCATCACAGAACTTTCCACTCCTGCCTACTCCTTTATTTTCCCCTTCTCTCTCACAGGAAGCCTCTGCCATTATTTACTTCCCTGCAGCCAAACCAACTTTTGGAATCCCAAAATATTTTCCAAATGCCCTGCAGGTTACGTTTGCAGAATTTTGTGAGAGCCTAAACACAAGATGTTCCAAAACTCTGTTAACACTGTCTCTGCTTTGCAACTTAGATGGACCAGGGTGCACTGAGGAGCCACAAACGCAACAGTGTGCTCTTGTCTTGTTTTGACTCCTACAGGAGGCAATTTTTGGTAGTAAGCCAAGCTCTGGTATAGTCACATCAGGACCCAAACAAAGAAACATGCTGAGAAAACTCCTGTGGTCCTGGGCAAAGAAATCCCACAGGCAGGGATCTGGTTTCCTGGCAGGAAGAGGCACATGAGCTCAGCCCTGCCACACTCACCTGAACAGCAACCAACAGGTAAAGAGCCACAAGCACTGCTGTCCTAATGGCTCTCTTCTGATGACACAGCCAAGCCTCAAGGGCTTATCAGTTGAAAAGTCTACCCACACTCGTTCCCTCCCTGCCAGCTGATTCATCATCTCTAAGTTTCTCCTCGTGAAGTGCAGCCTCCACTTAAAAATAAACCTGTGCCACCCATGCTAAGTCCGTCCTCACTGAGCTACAAGGGCTGTGTCTATATCTGGCTGCCATGACATCAGGCTCGGGCAATTTAAAGCAATTATTTTCCCTACCCCTTAATTGGTCACAACACGCTCCCATGACTCCAACATCCCTGTGTTGCTATGGGGGATTCAGTAGCTACCACATCCCATAGAGCTCTCTACAGTATGACTGCAAGCAGAGCTTTCCTCTGTTGAGTTTTGCCTTCTTCAGAGCCCAAGGCAACCAGTGACATTTTCCTTCTGCCACCTGAAAAAATACCTGAGTTCATCTTCCACTGGACCAGGTCACTCTAAGCCCCGTCCAACCTGGCCTGGGAGAATTCCAGGGATGGGGCAGCCACAGCTTCTCTGGGCTGCCTGTGCCAGGGCCTGCCCACCCTCACAGGGAAGAATTAAGGGAAGAGTTCCTTCATTATATCTGACACAAATCTCTCTTTTTTTAGTCTTAAACCATTCCCCCTCATCCCGTCATTATCTGCCCATGTAAAAAGTCCCTCTCCCTCCTTCTCACACGCCCCATTCAAGTACTGAAGGGATGCAGTAAGGTCTCCCCAGAGCCTTTTCATGGCCAGGCTGAGCATCCCCAGCTCTCCTGAGCCATCTCCTGAGCAGAGAGGCCTCGGAGCACCTTGACTGCCAAACATTGAGAACTCAAACTCAGCAAAGACTGAAACAAAGGACATGCAGGACTATCCACATGCCTGCACTTCTCTCATCTCCAGCTGAGGATATGTTAGAACAGGTAGGAGTTGACAAGGAACCCACAGACATGCCTTGGATCCAGCCTAGGCTGCACATTCATTTACAAAAGAAATATTTGTGAAAAATAACGCAGAGGAGTTAAAAGCTCGTTACCTAGCCTGATTGCTAAGGCACCACAGCACAAACCTAGTGCTATTCAGGCGGCAGGTGCAGTGTCTCCCGGACTCCAGAACCACACACACACACAGCGCGCTCCCAGCGAAAGAAGCTTCCAGGGCACCCCAAACCCCGCGGGTCCCCGCAGAGGCAGCTCCCACTCACAAACAACATCGGGCCGCGCGGCTGAGAGGACGGGCCGCGGGATGGACCCACAGGTCACCCTTTGGACCCGGCTGAGAGCTGCCGAGCTCGGGGGAACATCGCGGTCACCCCGGAGCCGCCCCGAGCCCCCTCAGGGCCCGCCCGCCCCGCGCACGCCTCGCCGTTGCCCGGACACCGCCGCCCCGCCCACTCCCCCCGCTGATTGGCTGCTGCGGCAGGCCGGGCTGGGGAAGGAGAGCGGTGATTGGCTGCGAGCCGCTTGATCGACGGGAGGGGGGCGGGGACAGCAGTCGGGCCGCGCAGGCGCCCCGAGGCGCAGTGGAGTGCGTGCGTGTGGGGGTGTGGCCGCCGGCTTTCCCGCGCAAACGCTCCCCCCTCACACCCCCCCCCTCAGTGAGCGCCGCTGCCGCCGAGGCTTCGCCCGCTGCCCGCCCAGGGGCGGCTGTGGCGGCGGCCGCGCAGCCCCGGAACGGGAAGCGCTGCGGGGACCGAACGGAGGCAGCGAGCGAGGAA